>NC_053401.1:1207968-1472968 GCF_016859285.1 Xiphias gladius | reverse complement strand
TTTAATCAATGAAATCCTTCAACCTCTTGTGGATGTAAAGTATTATTTCTCTCTGCTTCGGGCCCGTTGCATAAACGTGAAGCGCCGAAAGGCTCCGGAATAAAGCCTCAGCATTATGCATTGGTAATCAGGGAGGCATGTGGCAGGATTATTATCATCTCTGCAGATCAAAAGATTACAAATAAAAACGGACATCAGCGTGGAAGAACACGGGCCACGTGTCTCCGCAGAGCCCTCGCAAACAAACAAACACCAAAGCTTTAGAAAAACAGCGGTTTGAAGGCCAACGGACAGAAACATCACAGGTCCAGTCACTGCTTGAGTCATTTTGACTGTTCTCTTAGATCAGTATTCCCCCACTGCGACTGCTTGTAACAACAAATGAAATTCGATGAAAATCGAGCTACATTTCTAGGTAGAATGATATAAATGTCAATAGCAGGAAAAATCAGAAAGGCAGACTGTGTCGACAGTTGGTATCCTCTGTGGACGGGATTTGGGTTTTCAGGAAAATGAAAATGGATAGAAAAGGGCATCGCCCGACTCAAATCAACATTCAGATGACGCGATTAGGCGGCACACTATTTGCTCCCGCTGTCCCGGAAAAACACAGAAGTAGCGCTGGTACAAAGAGCTGCTGCAGAGGCACCGTTTGTCTGAAAATCCCAGACAAAAAATAATAATGAGGGATGTTACTGAACCACAGCCTGGTAATATCCCTCATTATGGAGCCGATGGCTGCCTCTCTGAAAGCCCTGTGATGGGAAAATTGCCATACACTGTCATTGCCACAGACAATGACTGTAGGTCTGCATACACACTTCTTCAGTTAACGTTCACGTCAAACATCAGGATGAGGAGAAATGTGATCTCAGTGACTCTGACTTCGGCAGGACTTAGCTGGTTTTTACCTGGACAAAGCCTGGAGACAACATTGTCCATAAGCATTTGTTTATGCATACTGGCCTTGGTGAGGGTACTTGGTTTTGTCACTTTTTCCAGTGTGGACACGCTACGCTGAAAACTCGAAACACGCTCTGTAGTAGTGTGTAATTTGGGTTTTGGGGCACAACAAGAGACCTGCTGGGGGCCAGGAACCAAAACCTCAATAAGCCCCTGTGGTGTAGACGGACGTGAGGTTCCTCATTTCCGAGAGAAGTCTCTGAAAAAAGGTCCTGCAGTGAAATGTATTAACTTCTAAAGACACTGCATCTTTGAAGCTGTAACCTGCCAACAGGTGTTCGGACTCGATAACTGACCGTAACGAGTGATGAGCCCGACGTTTCATTTAAATAGGAACTCAACACCTGATTCTAGCTTGAACATACCCCCTTCAAATATCCAAAGACTGTCACATGGTGTAACTCTCATTTTAACGTCGACACCGGCCGATAACAGCTTGCGTTTCACTCGCACAGCCCGGGGCGTCTTTCTAACCGGCCGAGTTTACTGGGAAACGTTGTAAATCTTTCAGATTTTTTTGGCTCCAGAGGACAGAATGACTGGATTATCTCTGGATACGTGAAAATAACTTCTGTTGCAATGAACACTATGAAATGGGAACAGGCTCGATATTGTAGACGGTGTAAATAAAAAAAAAAGTGACTGACCTTGTAATTCAAAAAGTAGATTTGGTGTAAAGTCACTCGAAGTTTTTCCCAGGACCATCCACAAGTACATTTTATTCATGAAATATCTGATTACATCAAAGTACATAGAGTCTTTTTTGGAATGTGGCAACTCCACAATCGTTTCCTCCCCTAAATTTAACAGACGATTTAAATCTCCGCTGTCTCTCTACTGCTGCAGCAAAATCTGCTTTTATCACCACATTAAGTCTTTTATTGCTCTCACTTTAATTCCTGCTGCTCAGCTTGAGGCTCTGAGTGTCTGTGTGTTATTTTTTTTTGTTTGTTCGTGTACTTGTTTATAGTACTGTGAGTGTGTGTGTGTGTGTGTGAGATAACCTCCAGGTTAGAAACCACTCTCGGTCTTGCAGGTTACTGCCTCTATTAAACTTTGTCTGCTGGAGCGCGGAGGCGGCCATAATGAAAAGTCATTGCACTGATTTGCTGGTGGCAAAAATATGGAAAGTTTTATCACACTCACTGTCAGGCAAAAGTACAAAAAGTTTGTTGACCTGCAGCTGCAAAAATACCAGCGTTATCTCGTCTGCTTAGTATAATTTAACACGAACCGCTTCAATAGTTTCGGCTGCATAAAAGTGAACCTGGGAATGTGCAATATTTGGCTTGAATAGGCTTTTGTCATTATTATGTATAGAAGAAATGGTAGCTTGATTAAACAGAAAAAAAATATGTGATTGACTGATGGCTGAATTGACCAATAATAAAGTTATTCAACAACACAACAACCAACTGGTTCACACACTGAAAACGTGTCTCACATCAGTTTCCTCTCGTCTTCCTGCCTGCCGGTCTTCTTTTGGAACATGGCGCCCCCAAGTGGACAAACTACCGAAACACAGTTTAATTTTCTGTCAACCTTTCACTTTCATCACACTGACTGAACTAAGCAGCTTAGGTTGATTTCTCAAATCTCCCTTGCACTTTTAAGTTCTCAGTTCGTTCTCAGAGCAAATAACCGATTAATCTTTCCTGTCATTTATCAAGAAAAAATGCCAAACGTCCGCCGGCTCCAGCTCCTGAAATGTGAGCATTTTTTGCTTTTGTCCGTTATATATGCTTGCAAATTTAACATCTTTGGGTTTTGGACTTTTGGTTGAAGGAAGTGAACAGCCTGCAGATGTGACCTTGGACTCTGAACATTTGTACAAGGCTTTTTAAATAATAATAATAATTTCCTGGCATTTTATGGAATTTTGTTAATGACAGGCCTCAAGATTTTCCCCCCTAATCGACATTAATGCATCTTTTTCTAAAGCAGAACATAAAGTCGGTTATTAAAGTGATGTCTAAACCTTGTTGTTCTTATTTGTTTTTAGGGAGGAAGCAAGTCAAAAGTAAGACTTTACCTTAAAGAGAAACATCTACATGTGGGGGAAAAAAAAAAAAAAAAAAAAAATTGGGGCTCCAGATCGCTGCATCATCGTCCACATCTCCGCTTTTTTTCAGAGACTCAAATAGGCCTGGCGTCAATGGCCGCTTCCCGCTTGGAGAAACACCCGAGCCGATCAGAGCTTTACAGGTGGGATGATAAGTTGCGACTTCATCTTCCTGCGCAGAGACAGAGGAAACATTGACAGAAAAATGGTGAAAAGTGCGGGTGAGACAGATGCAGCTGTACAGGGTCCTTTTAAGTTGAATTACAGAAATAACCAACTCTCAAACTGACATATTTCTTCATTTAACACGAAAAACCTTAACTGCTCTGTGCAACTTACACCGCTAACCACTGGAGTGTTGACTGACAATGACATTAACGGGGCGGATTTTGACAGAAAAATTAACCGTCAACAAATCTGCTAATCGCTTAATCGTTTAAGGAATTTTTTTCAAGCTGAAAATGCCAAAAATGTGTTGGTTTCAGCCTCTCAAATGTAAACATTTGCAAGTTTTCTTAGTCTTCTGTGAGAGCAAACTGAATATTTTCCTAGAACACAAACAAGCTATTTAAATATGTCAACTCATTCTGGGAAATTGGGGCTAATTTTAATCATTCTTGGACATTATATCGACCAAACAATTAGTCGATCGAGCGAAAAAATAATCAGCAGATTATTCAATTGTAAAAATTGTAAGTTGCAGCCCTGAATTTACTATTAATTGGTTTGGTCAAAATAACAATGTTCCAAAGACAAACTGTCTGACACGAACACAATGTCTGACTGACTGACAAAGAGAAACACAACGGCAGATCACTCGATGCTAGATAGATGCACGTTGTGTAGCCCAACTAGTTTCACTTTGAAACGGGGTAAACATTTAAGAGTCGGTTATTTTTGTATTCACTTGTGTGTTGTGGGACATTTACCAGGTGACCTCTCCTAGAGATGGTACAAGAGGAGAAAGGAAGAAAACCGGAATCTTCACAGGAACTTTTCAGAACTGAAAAAAAAAAAACAAAAACACTGCATTTTCCACAGTAACACACACACGCACACAAAAAACAACCAGGACTCGACTTTCAGTTTCATTACCAGAATATTTATTTTATGCATTTTCCTATTAAAACACTAGCTGCCATATTTAATAAAACAGCCAATGGCCAAGTGCCTCAGTCCTCATTCTCCAATGAAATCTTCTCGAACAGGTCACATGGGGTCTGTGGACGTGTCCTTGGCTTTCCTGCTGCAGTGTGAACAAGCTGGCCCCTGTAGCCATGGCAACCCATGTCGCCGTCGACCTCATCGTCACGGCAGCGCACGTTGTCGCTAGAGGATGGTCGGTGTCAGCGGAGTCCGGTGCGGGGTCCCCTGTAAACTGTCTCCGCGGTGGTTTCCGTGGTAACAGGAAGTCTAGTATTGCATTGTTTATTGGCGGCCCGTAGAGGAGGAGAGTCCCGTGTTTCGGAAAAAAATTCTCTTTTTTTAAAATTTTTCCCCTTTTTTCTTAAAAATACTGCCTGCGTATGTGTGTGTGTGTATATATATAAATATATATATATACACGCGCACACACACACACACACACACACACACACACACACACACACACACACACACACGCACACACACACACACACACACACACAACTGTACATTGGTGCCTCCTGGAGGGAATTTAAAAATTTAAAAACAACGAAACGCAAATTAAAATCAATAATCTAGAGCCTTTAAATAAAGACCTTTTTTGGTTGATTTTGCCTTTCGGTGGACTGGCAGTGACCTTGAAGGAAAGGTTTGACATTTTGGGGAAACACACTTATTACTGATTTGAAGATTGACACCACTCTCGTGTCTGTACGCTCAATATGAAAGCTACCGCCAGCAGTTGGTTAGCTTAGCTTAGCTCCTGTTCACTAATCAACACGTTATATCTCGTTTGTTTTATCTGTGCAAAAATGGAAGAGTAAAATTGAAAAAAATGTGCTGTTTTATGAATTATGTAACGGACTATTTGTTGGTCGGACGCAGTGAGTCTCCACCAGGAAATCGTCCGTCACGTAATCCCCTGTAAAATGGCGATTCGTAATTTTTACACTTTGGTTTTTGTACGCATTAAACAAGCAAGAAACGTGCTTTAATTAGTGGGATTAAGTGGTGCTGGTAGGTGGATTTTGTTAACTTTGGACAGAGCCAGGCTAGCTTGTTTCCTGTCTTTATGCTAAGCTAAGCTAATGGACTGCTGGCTACAGCTTCGTAATCATCACATCGACATGCAAATGGTATCAGTCTTCTGGTATCTAACTCTCTGCCGGAAAGCGAATAGGCACATTTCCTACGAGGTCGAACTTTTTCTTTAACAGTCTTGGAAAAGGTCACTCCAACAGTCTGATTGGTTTGACTGTTGCCGGGCGGAAAACACACATTGCCAATAAATATGGGAGGTGACAGAAAAGTAGAAGATTTAAAAAAAAAACAAACAAAAAAAACAAAGGAATTAAATATTAAAAGTGAAGAAACGGTAGCAGAAGTTGGGATAAAATAATGAAAAATAGAAATAAAAAGCTGTGGATGAAAACCAATAAAAAGCTTTGTCGGTTTGAAATAGACGTGCGGACATTTTCAATTTTAGTCTGTTGCTTCCAATTCCACTGAGCTTTGGCATAACGTGAGGAAGTTACCTACTATTGTTTTTCTGTTGTGTCATTTAATAAAATTCTAATTTTAAAGAGAAGTCTGGTGAGATATTCTGTATTTTTCTTCTTGTCAACAGCTCCCATCAATTATTGTGACTCAGTCCCACACACACCATCCTGCTGCCACAGTGAGTCACAGCGGTAGCGGTCCCCAACTCGGGGATCTGGATTATTTTTTGCCTCCAGCTTGAGTCGTTAAAGTCTTACGTTTTCAAAACAAAAAAAGTAATGTCAAGTATTTTATAAAATAAACTTTCATTTTTGTTCATTCTAGACTATCAATGTGCCTTTTTTCAGTCCTGCTTCAAGGACCAGTGGATTTATATCGGAAACAATGAAATTATCACTAACTGCAGACTTGTTCACTTGAGGTTTTTAGGATTATCGAGTTGAAACGGTGGATTAAATCGATCAGTCGATCAACAAAAAATTAATCTGCAACTATTGTAAGAATCAATTCATTCTTTAAGACTTTTTTTCTGGTAAAAATGTCAAACATTCATTTTTTCACTCTTCACCAGTGTGAAGATTTGCATCCTTTTTTTGTTTTATATCATCGTAAACTGAATATCTTTGATTTTTTGACTGCCGCTCAAACAAAACAGGACATCCGATGTCGTCAACTCGGGTTCTAGGAAATTGTAAAAACATTTTACACTATTACGATCAAACAATCGATTGAGAAAATAAATGAAAATAATGATTAGCTGCAGCACTGTAAGATTCAATTTTAGAAAGAAATGACTTGATAGGATGGAGATTTTTAACTGTGATGCTCGAACAAAAAGTTGTAGACGTTTTTCTTGTCAAATACTGGTTATGTTCAGATGCCCAAACCTGCCACGAGAGTTAACAAGTAGGTTTTGTTTCATTTTAAGGAGTCATGTGCCAAAACGGTTGGGAAATTCTCTCTAGAGAACCGAATGTGGATTAATCCACCACTGAAAATAGTCCCCAGCAAATATTTCCACCTGTTTGTTTGCTACAAACTACGATGTCCAGCTGTTTTGGGAAATTATCGAGCTGTCTTTGTGTTTTGTTTATTTCTTCTTTTTACAGACTTATGTTGTCAGTAGGAAATAATGGGCTTTGAGCTGAGAGCCACGGAGTAGGGAAATCAGAAAGTGTTAAGACGGACTGTTGATTTTGGTCCTTTCATGGGATTTGTTGACAGTAAGAAAAAAGACCCAAAGATTTTATTTATGTATATATATATATATACACATACATATATGTGTGTGTCTATGTGTGTACTATATATATTACACACAGACACACACACACATATATGCACTCCAGTGCCTGCTTTATCCTTTAAGAGATAAATGAGGAATGCAAACCAACTAGCTAGGTAAAAAAAGAGTCACAGTTCATTCAATGTACCAAACATCCCACTCAGAGCGACTTTTCTGAGCTTTCACCTGTCTGTTCAATACGCTGGTGTTTCTGGCCACTAAGCTTCACCTAAATGGGTTAAAGACCAAAAAGCTGAGCCTTTAAAATTAAAACCTGCTGCTGCTCCTGGTATCGCCACATCAAAACAAACCAAAAAAGATATTTTTTCTCCTTTTATTATGAAATAGTGCTACAATTTACATTGCATTTCCTCTCCTGACTGTCCGCTGTCTGCTGATGTGTGTGTGTTCTGACTTGTAATGCTGGAGAAACCTAAAAATAAAGAAAAAATATAAA
Organism: Xiphias gladius; assembly: GCF_016859285.1. Taxonomy (NCBI): domain Eukaryota; kingdom Metazoa; phylum Chordata; class Actinopteri; order Istiophoriformes; family Xiphiidae; genus Xiphias; species Xiphias gladius. The sequence goes on along the minus strand of NC_053401.1, from coordinate 1,465,555 downwards.
TATTTTCAGTTCCTGTGAAATGTCAGAGAGGAGTGACGCAGTGTAAAATAATTATCCATCCTGACGGGTGATTTAATCCTGTTTTCTGTGTTAAAATCTGGTTCTTCTTAAAAGCTTCTCTGGACAAAAATAGTCAATTCTTAAGACTGAATAGAAACATGAATCACTCAATCAGATGGACAGTTATTTACAGTGCTTTTGTCTGTGTTTGTTTTACTGTGCTGTATGTTGACATTAAGTCTGTGCTCCACATAACAGACGAACTGAACCAAACCCATGTAGGAAGGGTGGGAAATGAAATAAAAAAAAAAAATTAAAAAAAAAAATGAGGTAAAGAACAAAGAAAAATCAGAAAAGTTAAAAATGATAAAGTCTATTCAGAGAGGTTTTTAAGAGGGCAGGAGCCAGGACGTCCTCTCCTGTCCCAAGTCCTCAATGGCCAGATTCACTTAGAGTGTGTGGAGGTGGAAAAACCTAGAGGGATGATGATTGATGAGCCAGGAGGGCCAATGGCAGGCAGGCAGGCAGGAGGAGGGAGAGCCAATCAGAAGGCCTGCTGGGCAGGATTGTAGTTGAACGTGGAGGGAACGTGAGGTCGCTCTTCTAGCTTGTCATACTCCAGATGAAACTCCTGAAAACAAAGAGACACGGGGAGAAATATTTACTTCTGTGTGAGTATATGCTATAATTCTTACATTGGACTTGTTAATTCTGTGTTTATTTATTTTAAATGGTCTAAATGCTAATTGAAAATAGTTCTAATACCATTTTACCAATAACAAAAGACTAATACAACTGAATCTGTGTTTTTCATTAAGCTCTGTGGAGCCTCCAGTTGAAGAAACAAGCAGTCAACTAATCAACCAGAATGGCACTCAATAGAGCTCGGACCTCCGCCAAGGTCAGTGTCAAACAACATACATCAGAGCTCAGAGAAAGAAAAAAAAATGAATTTCATAGTAAATGATCCGGATCTGCCCCAAAGTGTAATGGGTTCTTCGCTGGCCCAGGCCCCGTCCCTCCACCAAGTTCGGCTAAAATCGGTTCGGTAGTTTTTGCGTAATTCTGCTGACAAACACACCGACAGACAGACACCGGTGAAAGCACGACCTCCTTGGCAGAGTTAATTAGTCGAACCGACAGAAATTTTTATCTGCAACTATTTTGATATGCGATTGTTTCAGTCATTTTTATTGAAAAAACGCCAAAAAGTGCATTTGCCCAAATCATCAATATTTTAATAAATAAAAATGTGGGTTAGTATGAAGTTAGTGCCTGGAAAAATTAAAAGAAAAAAAAAATCTTCCACATGAAAACCATGAAACTCTTCATTTGATAAACAGTACCAAAAAAAAAAAAAGACTTGAAAATAAATTATTGATACTTATAAATCACTATTATAATTAAACTCGTCCTGTCGTGTAAATATGCGTTTGTGTTCACCTTGGCCACCTTCCTCCAGTTGAGGCAGTCGAAGAAGTAGTAGGTCCCTCTCTCGTAGGCGTTGGTCTTCAGCGTGGGCTCCATACCCGGGGCCCGTGTGATCCAAACCCGCTCCTCTTTATGGTACCTCCAGTCCCTGTTGAAGCTGGAAAACCACACACAGACAGACTGGTTAAAGAAAAAATAAAAATAAAAAAACAGTTCACTCTAACTTCAAATGGCTCCTACACTGTTTCTAGTTAAAACGCACAAAAAGAAGTCTGGATAGATTCATAAATGTCAAGTTGGCATCTGAGTCTTTTTCAAGTTACATTTCTAATGTTTTTTTCTTCAGTTGTCTTGGATTTGATTTTTGTTGTTTGTGGCTCCTATTTTGTTGACAGTAAAGATCCAGACTAGCTTAGTGTAAGAGGTGGTAATTATATGGGAGGGATATTAAAAACAGCAACAGCATCTCCTCCAAGAAAAATAAAGATTTAGACTAAAGCAAGACAAAAAACTTTATTAGAAACAACAGGATGCATTAGCAAGTGGTTTAGTTATTTGATTTGCTGGGTAATTAAAGTTAACGTGTACCAGCCGTGTGTGTGTGTGTGTGTGTGTGTGTGTGTGTGTGTGTGTGTGTGTGTGTGTTGTTCTTACAGTTCTACTGCAGCCAGGAGTTGTAGTAGGTCTCCTCCGTTCATGTAGTAGAGATAAAACAGCAGGTCTTCACCATACCGAGACAACTTGATAGCTGCTAACTGCAAACACGACAGGGTGAGGTCGAGGGTTGGATGGATATAGATGTAAATTTTAATTAAAAAAAAAAAAAAAAGCATGAATGGAGGCACTAAAAATTACATATTTTGACAGTTACACAATACAGAAGAATGTGTGTAATGAACTTATTAAGACGGAATTACTTTAATTCAAAAAAAGTGCATCACTCTGGTTTTTTTTGGAGTACATACCTTGTCCCTTATGTGGATGTTGGTTAAATACTCTGAGGGGACGTGGAAGTCTGCAGGAGGAGGAGGCGAAAAGAGCTACTGTGAAACCCGCATGTTAAGTCTATCAAGCAATATATCAAGACGGGACTGACAGAGGAATCGAGACTGATCAAATCCTTTCAATGCCCAACCCTAAAGCTGAACTATTTTATTTTGGCCAGTTGTTGGGAAGAAGAAGCCAAAACAGGCTGATAGACAAACAGCTCTGATGCAGCGCTCTCAAGTTCGAAATGTTTTGTCAGTTCAAGCCTTTTTTGTTGTTTGTTGCGCCTTTTACCGCTGGCATCTGTGCAGAAATTGAGAGGATTAAACTTCTAACTTCTCGGCACTGAATGGCTACCCTCGTGATTCTGAGACACACAGCCCGCACAGGCTGTTTGGACTAACTATCGGCAAACTGTTGCCTATTTACACATCCAGCATACACGCAGCACCGTGATTATCCCATTGGAGCTGCTCTGTGGCCACGTCTTGAATGTAAGGGCAACATTACTTCCATAAATATCCAGAATAAACTTAAAATAATCACTCATTTGGAATTCAAACTCACCTATATCCTGCGGTCGACATGGAGCTGACGCCCAGGGAGACGCAAACTTAGGATAGAGATTCCTGATTGAGGGACAGAAAGACGGAAATCACAGGGAGACATTTAGATTTACTTTCTCATTCAGAGATGAAAAGTTTATTCCAGGCAGCCGTGCGTTTCATTTCATTTGGGTCTAGGTCTACACATTTAAACGTTTGGTTCTGCTGCTGAACTCTGTGGGTACAGGACAGGTTTGCAGAACTGGACCTGTGCAGGACTTGTACCAGATTTCAAAGATGGTTATGATCTGCTGATCCTAAGTCTGTGTTGTTTCTGTAATGACTGTAAACTGGGCCCTGTTCTTCGTACTTGGGTACCTGAGTTATCCAAGCTAGACTGCTGACGCTTTGACACGAGTCTGGATTCTTCGGTTTTTTTTTTAAGCAGGTTAAAAATTAATCTGGAGGTGTTTTCAGAGCAGCAAGGTCTTAAAACCCAAACCTTAAAAGTGCAGCTTACTGAGAGTTAGTTGGATCAGGACAGAGACACTTTAGGGTGAACCCCATATGTGAAATCACTTTCACAAACAAATGTTAGAACGTTTTTATATTCATAGCGGCTCATGAAATTCACTTAAAAGCCTCTTGCATGTCCGTCGGGGAAAAACTCAACCTTAATGCACCGACATCAGTCGGAGTCTGAACACATTCACTGGTGATTATCTGTGATTGAACCGATCAAAGTGTGGAGCTGAGTGAGGAACAAAATAACAGCAGTAAAATGCAGGGACACGCATAACGCGAGACTTATGACCGTGAATATATTGCCCCTGCGCATGCTGGGCAGGTGCCCAACACACCTTCTTCACGTACGTGCAGTCACGTGATCAGCTCTCAGCCAACCATATGAATGCTGATCACGGTTCCAACTCTCTACTCACTTTGCCTTTATTTCAAAAGGCAAGAGCAAGTTAGCTGGAATTATTTAAGCTACATTTGAAGAACAGGCCCCTGTTCGTGTGTGCGTGTGTGTGTGTTTGTCGTACTCTGGCGAGTTGAGGTTGAGGCCGAGTGTGGTGAGGTCAGAACCCAGCGCCAGGTGGACCATACCCGGATCCGTCTCTGCCGCCCGGATGAACGTCAGCAAGCCGATCATTCCGAACTGGTCCGTTACCATGCCAACTGGGATGTTTGTCACACGCCCTGGGACACAGAGACAACAAATGACGATGGTTTAGAATAGAATCTGTCCTTCTCATTCCCCCGCTCTGCGGGTTTATCATAATACACAGACAAATATGTGGAACGGGTGTTTCTCACCATCAGGAAGCACCTGAATCCCCTTCTTCTGCTGGTTGTTGTTGCTGGGCACAGAGCTCTTATCACCTGGGAACTTTGGACCATCTGAGTTAGACGTGGGCTTTCCTGATGAGGTCAGGTTCTGATTGGACCAAAAAAAAAAAAAAAAAAGTCAGTCCGAAAACAAGCGGGACGAGTCAGGACATGAAAGTACGGTATTAGAAAGAAAAGGAGATAAACTGACATGAAAACGGCAAAAGACAGGAGAAACAAGAGAGAACAGGACAGAGAAAAATAAACAACAGAAAAAGAGATATCAAAAAGGAAATGGACAGAATAGGAAAAGACAAGAAAAGGAAAGAAATATCATGGGAAAAAAAGTAGGTCTAACCGTTTTGCTGTCTTCGCTGGTGCTGGTGGGGTCTTTTGTTTGGTAGTTTGGCCCAGGAAGAGCAGGGAAATCTTCGTTGTGGATGGAGAAGTCTTGCGACTGCTCACTGGACGGCTTGGTTACCATGCCAACTGGAAAAATGGAGGAAAGAGCAGTTAGTAATGTAATAAAACATCACACTAAGGTTGGTTAAATCAGCACCCACAAAATACATGAAATGGATTTCAAAAACACACACGAACACACACACATGCTCACAAGGATTCATGGTGATAAATTTAAGACCTTTGGGGCAGCAACAAGGTTATTTTCACTATCGACTGATCTGCCAGTCGTTTTCTGTATTAACCAAATAATTATTTGTTCTGAAAAAGGCCAGACGATCTTGAAAAACTCCCACGGTGGCCTTCTAAAACCTAAAGTGACAGCTTCAGATTACTTGTTTTGTTCAACAAACAATCCCAAGATGTTCAGTTAACTATCACATAAGACGAATAAAATCTGGGAATCCTCATAACTGAAAAGCTGGAACAAGAGATCATTTGGCATTTTTGCTTGAAAAATGAATTTGCTGCGGGTCTGACTAAAAATGTTTAATTGATGAATTGTTTTGTCTCTAAAATAGTGAAAAATGATTGTTATAATTTCTCAGAACCATTTGTGAGGCACTGAAATTCTGGTTTTCCTATTTTCCTCAGTCTTTAATCAAACACACGTGTTGCTCTTACCGTAAGGAGCCCGTCCGGCCAGCGGGTTGAGCAGCGGGGTGGGATTCGAGCCTCCGTCCCTCCGACTCCTGTCTGCTAACGCCGGAAAATCCGACAGGTCCAACCCCGTCACATTTTCACTGCCGTCTGGACAAAAACACACAGAAAAATGAATGAAACGCAAAATGATTAAATATTTGAGCTTCCACCGATGTTTAAAAAAAAGCTTTAAACCTGTGAAAAGTAGGATCTGAGGCCAAACTGACATTTGAACGACAAAATCCTTTTTTTTTTTTTTTTGTACCTGTGCCATTGAAGATGTTGTTGGATAGCGAGTTGTTCAAGCTGAAGCCGGGATTCCTGTTCACCCCAAACCCTGACATACTGACACACCAACAGAGACACGTACAGACTGGATTATTCTCAGAGCTGATGAAATGTGTGTTCAACGCTGCAATCAAAAAAAACTGGAACTGAATCAAAACCGACGGGGAAATGGAAGAGGCCGCTGCACGGTGATGCTAAAAATAATAGTTGTTTTACCTCTTTATTGGAGAAAGACTAGGCGATATTTACTCTGTCCCATTTTTAATTGGAGTGCCTGACTTGAAGCAAGGCACATACTGTTTACATGTTTACATGAAGTCAGATATCTTCTCTATCTCAATGTTTATATTCAAGACTCACTGTTAATGGATACTACTAGTTGCTAGTATGTTACAAAAACATAGAATATGAAAAAACAGGGTTGATGTGGATGTAACCAACCACAGCAACACGGAGCTGCTTTTACATGCCACATCTACTTTTTTTACTTTTTCGGCTGATGATGATGATGATGATGATGTGCCCCGCTGGCATTGAACTGTGAACGACCTCCAAATAACATCCTATCCGCAGAGCACAACCTCGGAGACAAACAATAACCTGGTTTTGCTTCTCCATCTCCCGGCGAACCTGTCCCTCACATTACTGTAACCGTCGTAACACTCAGGCTTCGTACATTCTACCTCGGTCAGGAGGAAGTAATTACGAGTGGCGATCAAATCGGAATTTTGTAGAAACTGTACAACTAGAAACACAAAGATATGTCAGTGACATACAAACAACTAAAATGAGTGAAACACTAAATGGAGATTTGGACTAGGCAGAAACCAAAAGGAGAAACTGCCTTTGTCAAAGCACTTGACATCCATCTAACCACACTCACAAAGTCGCACTGATTTAATATTTTGTTTTTAGCTGCTGACACGGAAGCAAAGGACAAAGTGACTGAACTGTGTTTTCACTTTCATCTGGAATAATGTAGACATGGCATTAGAGTAACCTGAAAGACCTGAAATGATTACTTGATTAACTGACTGACTGACAGAACATAAGGCTGCCATAATTCTGATAATTAATTAATTATTTCAGTCTTTTTTTTCCCCTAAGGTTTTCTATAGTGTTCACCAATTACATTAAGACACGGAATTTGATTTAATAGCTTTTCCACTGTGATCCCGGTCAAAGAATGATGGAAAACCAGTAGGGACAATAAGGCCTACAATTATTAGAGTACATGAGTTTATTGACATTTAAATCACATTTCTGTCAGTACCTCCCTTTACCCTGTATTTAATAATAATTCTAAGTAGTATATCTAATCTATTAACGTAATCTGGACCCAGATTACGTTAACCCTCCATCATAGTTTCCCAGAGACCCTTGGACTCTGGGAAACTATGATGGACATTTTTCACTGTTTTCTGACATTTTATAGACCAGACAATGAACTGAAAGTTTGTTAAAACAACCAGGAGACCAATTGTTAATGAAAATAGTTGCAGCCCTGCAGTGAATATGAAAGAGCAACACAAACTTTTACTCCCCAATAACTAAATATCTAAAGTAACCAAAGGTCTGAAAAGTCTTGAGTACAGTTTTCCCAGTTAAACAAACCTGGTCATTATGTAGAAAGGTGTGTGTGTGTGTGTGTGTGTTACCTGTTAATAGTGAAAGGCTGCCTTGCTTGCTGCTGTTTGGGCATGCCGATGATGCTGGGTGACGACCGGCTGGGGCTCCCCATGCTGCCACTCCTCCCTCCTCCACCGCCGCCGCCTCCCCTCTCTCCAACTCCACCCCCTCCCATCCCTCCCGTCTGACCCGTCGGACCCCCCACCTGCTGGCTGTGGTTCAGCACGCTCCGGCTGCTCATTGGCAGGATACCCCTGCAGAGGGAGGCACAAGCAAGAACAGAGAATAAAAAACAAGTTATGGTCGAAGCTGCAGGTGGTGGATTGTGGTTCCAAGCACAAGTTGATGTTCACAGAGAGAAAGAGGAACATCAGCAGCTGGACTTGAAAGAGGGACACTGAGGTAACGTGGTATGTATCTGAATTTAGCATTCAGACTGTAAAAGGGGCTGCGCCGGTGGGGGCATGTTGTTCCAGATACTGGTGAGAAAATGAAATATGATCAAAACCAGTCTGAGTAACACATCCACTGGTTTGAAGGCTTATCAGACGCCAACACACTGCCCAGAGTTTATAAAACGATAAGACTTTACACATCTGGAGGCTTTTCACATATGGTACGTTTCCATCCACCTATTTTTATGCACATTTTCAATCATAAAAAACATGCCTGAAAGCACTGAAAATTAAAAGATATAAGCAAAGAGCAACAGACAACTGGAGACTAGAACCTTCCTCACATAAACACATAAAACCAACTGAAATGTCAGATTTCCATCACGTTCTCCACATGGTTTTCCATCATCTGAGCTTTGACTGCAGCTCTTTTAACGACCTCATCTCGCTGTGTCCTCTTCTTCTGTGGTGGTTTAGAATCAGCTCCACCACCATCAACCAGTCAACGTATATATGAAACACATTTTCTTTTGCTGATCTTCTGAAAATCGTTAAAAATGTTTGCTTCATTTGGATGGAAATCTGGTTGGTGACAATCATTTACTCCTCATCTGCAACCATTGCAAGGCGATGAAAGTAATTGTACATGTTCTGTATATGATACATATTATGCCAAGAAAACTATAGTTATTTTCTTTTTCTTAGACCAAACTTTGCAAATCTGTGAATTAGCTTTGCATTTGTTTTTCCATTGTTAAAATCAACTCTCTCCACACGTAAACTTGGGATTCAGATCAGACTATGGAGCACAGATGAATTTACTGATTGATTCTCATTTGATTTCCTTTTCTTTTGTTGTTTTAGTGTCTTTGTGCAATCCTTTGGCGTGCGCTTGCTACAACAGGCCACAGAAATAAATGACCAAGATTTACGAGTAGACAAAGAAAGCTATCTTCGTATCTAAAATGTCGGTACATTTTACAGTATTTGAATTAAATTAATTTAGACTAAATAGGATGTTTTAAGGAACCACAAATGCACAGCAGGATTCATCCTCAGTCAATAAGTGTACATGTGTGTTTGTCTGTGTTGTACCTGCTCGGTGAGGGAGGCGTGTGCATTGTACCAGTGTTGGGTGTACTGGCATGACTGGAGAGCTGGCTGGCAGACTGGTTCAGCCCACTTCGACTTAACTGAGGTGCTGCGCTGCTGTTTATACCACGCATGGGAAACCCCAAAGCACCTGCAACAAGAGAGAGAGAAAGAAAACGTGTTTATTCTGAAAAGAAAACCAAACAAACAAACATTTTTTTCTGTCATCTTTCAGATGTTTGTGTGACGGAAAACATACACTTTTATTTTAACCAACGTAGCTGTCTACACCGGAAATGTAACTGCTCTTCCAGCTGCATGGTTACAGTACAGACATTCACGAAAGACCGGTGGTATTGTGCTAATAAAGTGCCGCTCTTGTTGACAAGGAAGAAACATATTAAAAAAATATTTATTTTGGCACCATTACCAGGGTTTCTGCAGGCTCGACCGAGTTAATTTATTTATTTAACACCACACAGAGTGCAATTTAATACTTGTTTCACCAAAGTATACAAGTACAATATGGCTTTGAAAAGTTTTCTGTTATATCACGTTTCTTTCAGTACTTCTCAGATGTATACAACAGTAATTCCAACTGATTCAATAAATTTAAACAGTGTGGACCCAGATACATGGGAGAAAAGGGATATATGGATAGATTAAGAAAGCAGGCAAGAGAAAATGTTTCAGAGTGACATGAAATTTAGGACTTTTTAATACCTTCTAGGGCCTTTTCTGAGGAACCTGAATTTAACGCCTGATCATTACAGAAACTCAGGTATCATATTGGTGCCAACATCCAAAGATTTCATACAATACTGATCATATTATGGTGATGGTTGTGGGATTATTTTTGAGCTGTTAAAGAAACAAAAAACTGTACAATGCAAGTCTGTGAGAAGGAATGTAGTGGAAAGCTCACATATTCATCAAACTTTTAAATTTACAGATGCAATTCTGAGAAAATAAATCAAATATGATTCTGGTGGACATTGAAATGTTTTAAAATATCTTCATGTTTGATGTTTGATCACACATCAGTCCAGTTAAGGCAACCTGTGTACAGTACATTTACGCCATAACATTAACTGTCAGTGCTGCCTTAATTTTTGACTCATTTCAAAACTTTTTACTCCAAAGTTCGTCCAGTATGTAAAGAATCTGTAAATTCATTACGGTCACATTTGATTCGATTTTGCTAAAACAAAAAAACAAAAAAAATCTCTTCATATGCAAACCTTCTCCAGTTCACTGTAAATGGCAGAAAGACGACGGAACGCAGATCAGTCTATTCGTTTATTTTTTATTTCCATTTACTTTCGTTGTTTTTTTTATTTGTTCTTTATTTGGTCTTTTAGTGCGTGTTTCTTATCCAGGGCTACAAAGTACGTGAACTTGTGCATGATCTGGGAGCGGACAAAGAAAGCTGTCTGTGCATACTGGAAACTGAAAGTCTCTGACCGGTTGAATAAAGATGTCAGTACATTTTCTTCAGCATTTAAGTTGAATCAGTTAAAACTACTGGGAACAGATGAGTGTGCGTGTTCATCTTACTTTGCGGGCCATATAAGCTGGCTCCTAGCTGTGACAGTTGACCCGTTGACGAAGCAGGGGAAGACACCAGCATCTGAAACACAAACATATTGTTTAGTTTGCAGCCCATCAATTTACTGTGCTCTCCTACAGCCACAAACAACCAAACCGCATAACAATATACAGCAGCTGACAGGTACTTAAAGACCCGCTCTACTCCAAAATATGACCAGGTTACTTTAGCACGTCTGTCTACACAGGCCTGGATATACGTTTTTGGTATAAAACTACTGAAGCCTGATATCTGCGCCTAGTCTACACCCTTTCCATGACAACAGTGGAGTTAATAGTGACAGAGGCTGAGGTCCAAAGTTTGAGAATCAGGGTAAAACATGCAGAGAAAAAAAATTAAAATGGGGTAAAATTAATACAATAAACAATCAAAACAGCAGCTGGACGTTGAGACAGGAAGCAGTGATTTCCTTGGATAGTTTTTTTCCTTCTCTAAGGCAGCTCTGATCAGTCTGAAAAGGTGGCTTTCTGATTGTACATTTTTTATATTTATTATATAAAAACATTTCTTTAAACTTAATATGTGTTACATGTTTTCAGCTGTTCCATAAATTTACCCCTTTATCTTTACATACAATGACTTTTTCTTTCTTTTTTTTTTTAAACATCGGCCCTCAGAATTTGTTTTTTAAACATGCAAATTCCTGTCAAATTTAATTCAACAAACAGGGAGTTTGTTGGTTCAGGGAGAATAGTTTTGTTTATAATTCTTATTGCTCTCTTTTGAAGTATGTAAATTGGATTTGTATTTGTTGTAGCAGTATTTCCCCATACTTCCCCATGCCAATATAAGGGAACAGCATAAGGTATATAACGAAGCATGAATTAGAAAATCCTAATTAACAGGGACTTACATCTTTGTCGGGGCGGTGAGGAGTGAACATGGACTGTTGGCTGTAGTAGAGGCTGGAGTCATCCGCATAGTCACTCTCCACCCCCCCCTCCATAAACTTCTTCCGGTTAGCACCAAACATGCCGCGTGTCACCTGAGAACCAGACAGGAAACGGTCAGATTGAATGAGAAACTAACATTGTGGTGAGGTGAATCTGCTCCTTCCTTTCACACTTGCAGTGTTTTTCCAAACACTCATACATGGCACTGTCTTATATCTATTTAAGATGCTTTGAATAAAACTTTAGCTGTTAAAAAAGGCAAAGCTAAATTCTGCAGTCATGTAGTTTAACAACTGTAGAGCTGCAACAATCAGTTGATCAACAGAAAAACAATCATCAACTATTTTGATAATTGATTAATTTTTAAAGTATATTTTATGTAAAATGGACAAAAAATGCAATTTTAAGCCTCTTAAATATGAAGATTCCCATATTTTCTCTGTTTTATATCATATTAAACTGAATATCTTTGGGTTTTGGACTGTAGGTTGACAAAACAAGACATCTGAAGATGTCATCTCGGACTATCATTCACTGTTTTCAGATTACAGACCAAAGAGTTAATCGAGAAAATAATATGCAGATTGATAATTAATCATTAACTGCAGCTGTCAACAACTGCCTTCATTTTTAGAGTTTTTAGAACAACTCAATTCTGTAGCTTTTTTGTAAACCCCTAAACCTACCTATGCATCTCTGATTCTGCAAACACATGCAGGCATTATGCTCAGATTCTCACATATAAACTAGTTTTGCAACCCTGAAAACAACGCAAATAAACTGCATTAAATAATCAAAAAAAACAAAAACAAAACAAAAAACAATCATATTCAATCTGTGAATTTACAGATTTATTGTGTTTGCTTTAGTTTCAAATTGGGTGTAGGCCCATCCCCAGTGCTGCCGGATATCCAATATCATTTCTTTGATGCACAAAGTGTTTAATAAAGTTTGGAGATGTGCACATCGGCCTCTTTAGAGGGCTTTGTCAGCTATGGTTACTCAGACCTGTTTGCACTTTTAAAAAACTTTACAATCATGTTTACATATTTACTTAAAGAGGTTCTGGGGTGATTGTAAGTTATTGGTGGAGCTACAGCTGTGGACTCAGGTCTTATTTGAACAGCACTGATCACAGATTAACATGTAAAATCCGACATGTATGAACAAATAAACAAAGGCACAAATGCAGCCAAAACATGGGTTCTGTTAGTTGGTTCATTGAGTAATTGCTGCAGCTCTAATCAGAAAATATCATCATATAAGAATATAGAGGACACCCAGACCTGAATCATAATGTTTAAAACGAAATGTTAAAATGATGAAAAGCTGGCAGTTGTAGTTTACCGGTCATCCCCGTAAAACACGACGTGTTGTAAATAGATCCATAGTCCTGTCAGGACAGTGATCTCTCAGGACTGGTTTGGTTTACTGAGGTAGGTTAGCCAAACATTCGCAATCCCCGACAGCAGTAGCGGTTAACAATGGCCAAGTGAGCTAACACGCTTGTCACATTTATAGCGCGTGTATTATTGTGTTACTGCCTGCGAGCCACCGTGTATGGACCCCCCACAAACGCGCGCACAAACACACACAAATACACACAAATACACACACACACCCGCTGTAAACACTAGCCGAGGTGCAGCAGTGTCGCAAAAAGGCTAATGTTAGCAGTGTGAGCTAAAGCAAGCTACGATAATATGTCTGACTAACTTAAGTTCCAACACAACACTACCCGCTTGTTTCTTCACGGCACAAATGAACCGACTTATACCACTCTGTGTCCCTTTTGTGCGTCCAGAACAAATATCAGCTATTAGCTGGCGCTCCGTTGTTAGCTGTAGAGTGTCAGGAGCTACCTCTAGCTAACAAGTGCACGTAAGCTAAAAGCTTCTTCTGTTGGAATTCATAGGAACGTTAGCATGAGAGCTAACGCTCACTACCGAGCGAGCTACTCGGCTAACAGCGACATGAGAAGGCCGCTAAAGGGGTAGTTGTAAGCGGCTATAACATTATCTGGCAAGCCGATAAAAGAGGCTTATTTGCGGTAATCCACACAGGCTACCGAGCAGAGAGGAAACCGGAGGGAAGGTGTGTTTTTGTTCAGGTTTGGGCCTGCTGCGCCTCCGTCGGTCAGTTCCCCAAAACAACAACAAAAAGATAGAAGCCGCACTGCTGAGTTTAAAGTCCTATTGTACCACTTTCCTTCGCAACCTGATTCCGTGGTGAACACCACACGACTGGTGTTTTAGTCAAATTGGGTTTTAGTTGTTTATGGCTAAAAAAAATAAAATTAAACGAATAAAAAAGGAGCTCACCGCATCAATCTTTCTTCCCCGCTACAATCCAAGATGGCCGACATCTCTTCGCCAATCAGCGAGGATGCTGGGATACCTTTCGCCTCTGACCTCTGAGCCCGCATCTCTCTTCTCTTCTCTTCTCTTCTCTTCTCTTCTCTACTCTACTCTACTCTACTCTACTCTACTCTACTCTACTTTACTTTACTTTACTTTACTTTACTTTACTCTAATCTTATGCGTCCATCACTCTGCTGTACTCTACTGTACTCTGTGCCGTGAAGTAATAATCCTCCTGACATGACAGCATTTATTTTGCTTCTCCAGGGGAAACTGGTTTGGATTTAATACCTGTAACTAGTCATATTGTAGAGAGGTATGTTTACACCTCATCTAATTGTGTTTATTCCGTTGATCTGTGTCAAATAAAAGTCAGATTACATCTACTTTTATTCAGTGTTGTGAAACAACAAAACAAGAAAAACTCCCAAGGGGGGTTTATGAGCTCACTTTTTTAGGCAATACTTTAGTACATGTTTAAATGCACACTCTGATGCAGCTCTTTATTGTGTGAAAAGCGACTAAAGTGCACTCTCACCCCGGGCAGATTTTTTAATTTATCTGTTTAATATAAAATTTACGATCTGAAGATCAGTTTTATTTTGCAGTGGTCTCCGCTAATGGATTTGTAGGCAGTTGGCAATTAGAAAATATAGAGTACTTTTTTCAAAGGTAACTGGATGGTGCTTTTATGTGTGCTAAACACCTATGGAAAAAGCTTAATAAATGAACATGAATAAATTACAAATAATGGTAAACAATTGTGGAATGCTTTGAATTGTTTATTAAAAGGAAATAAGTCTACCAAACCTCATTTAGAAATGGCAGGGGGAATTTTAAGTAAACCAAAGTACATGGTAAATTATCTGAATAGTTATTTCATAACCAAGATAGAGAAGTTAAAAAGCACTTCAAGCCAAAGGATACAGATTAATCATATGTATTAATAGATCATATTATGGAAGGCAAAATGTGTGGCTTTGAATTAATGACAGTTAGTGTTCCTAGAGTTGGATTCACGTTAAAGACTTAAAACCACCTGGGGTTGACGATCTTGATGACAAGCTGCTCGAGCCCATAGCTTCACTTATTGCTCCGATGGTCAAAGATGTTATTAATCAGTGTTTCAATGAAAATGTGTGGACACAAGCTTGTGTAGCTCTTTCTTGGGGGTTTTAGTACAAACGTTAGTGAAATGTAAGCATGTAAATAATAGTTTTTCATGAGGAATGTCATTACAGAAATACTCAATTTATTTTTTGTTAAAAACAAACAAACTATGCTTTAGTACAATTACGGAAATTGTAATGTTGTCAAGGCAGTTCTATATGTAGTTATAAATATATATATATATAAATATATAAAAACAGACACACAGAAATCTGTGGACCAGCGGAAACTTCTGTCATGTCTTATTTTGTAAATCCCACAAACTGCAGGGCGGACGCTGCGTAATCTCTACGGCTGCTTTACGTATTCATTTCTGATTGGACGATCATGCTAACGTCTCATCTGACCAATGAACGAAAAGTGAGAAGCCGCTGGTAGCAATATAAAGGCGGTTTAGACAAACTAGTTGTATATTGCTTCAGTTTACTGAACTCTAATTTCTAGAAAATGTCAGGACGCGGTAAGACCGGTGGCGGAAAGACAAGGGCAAAGGCCAAGACCCGCTCATCTCGTGCCGGGCTCCAGTTCCCCGTCGGCCGCGTTCACAGGCTGTTGAGAAAGGGCAACTACGCCGAGCGTGTCGGGGCCGGGGCCCCCGTCTACCTGGCGGCGGTGCTCGAGTACCTGACCGCTGAGATCCTGGAGTTGGCCGGGAACGCCGCCCGCGACAACAAGAAGACCAGAATCATCCCACGACACCTGCAGCTGGCCGTCCGCAACGACGAGGAGCTCAACAAGCTGCTCGGCGGAGTCACCATCGCCCAGGGCGGCGTGCTGCCCAACATCCAGGCCGTCCTCCTGCCCAAGAAGACCGAGAAGGCCGTCAAGGGAAAATAAGACGCACTCAATACATACACCTACTTCAACGGCTCTTTTAAGAGCCACCCACGTCTACTTTAAGACCTCGTTCCTTATTCTAACAGTCAAGCTACGCATTAACGTTAACCTCATACTACATAGATCTACACTACCTCACATTAACCTTTATCCCTAAATTTATCAAGGAATTTTCAAGTCTCAGCCAAATAAAATCTGAGTCTTGTTGAGCTTTGTGACCAACAAAATAAAGAGTGTCTCGAAATGTCTCATCAGTCCCTGAACTAAAGTATCTTGTGCAATAGTGGGACTTTACCAAACATCCGCTTTTGTGTAAAGGTGCGGACACTTCCAGCGTGTTTAGGCTCCAGCCCTACTTCATTTGACACCATTTTTTAAACGTTATTTACACATTTATGTATCATACATATTTAACTGTCTTCAGGATGAACTCTCAACGTTTGAGTTCCATTAATTCATCCAGCTACTCGAGTATTTTACATGTTTTTGTTACGTGTTTGAAAAGAATCAGCCGTTTTTTTGTTTTTGTTTTTTTCCATTCAAGCTCCTCTCATTGGATCAGCTGATGGCAGGAAACAACAGACACAGAAACTCTGTTTAGTTCCTTTTTCTTTGTTGGTAACTATTTTATCAAATATTTTAATTAACATAATCACCTATCAACGGCTGCGCGTTTACTGCCGGTTACTGATTAAAACAAAGGACCAGCTGTGATGCTGAACATTTGAGGATTAGACAATAAGAGTCCGCGGTGGTGCCCCGGTTAGTATTTGAGAGGTCGGTGGGATTGCCAGGGGCAATGTTTCACTTTTATTTTGAAGGATTAGATAGCAGGAAATGCAGCGGCTCACAGGCTCCACCTTGAGAAGCGGAAGTGGAAAATTGGCGGGCTGGGGTCGAGCTGTCTGTCTTCCCTTACGTCCGCGTGAAGGCTTGAAATAACGACGTTCTCGGCTCCAACTCTATTCGTGTTTCTTCGACACAACCCAAAGCACATCACAATGAGTGGTCGCGGAAAGGGAGGCAAGGGACTCGGCAAAGGAGGCGCCAAGCGTCACCGCAAAGTTCTCCGCGATAACATCCAGGGAATCACCAAGCCCGCCATCCGCCGTCTGGCTCGCCGTGGCGGTGTCAAGCGTATCTCCGGCCTGATCTACGAGGAGACCCGCGGTGTCCTCAAGGTTTTCCTGGAGAACGTCATCCGTGACGCCGTCACCTACACCGAGCACGCCAAGAGGAAGACGGTGACAGCCATGGACGTGGTCTACGCTCTCAAGAGGCAGGGCCGCACTCTCTACGGCTTCGGAGGTTAAATCTTACACCAGCTCCCAACAACACAACGGCTCTTTTAAGAGCCACTCAAATCCTCTAAAGACACCAAACTTGCCTTTTATGTATTTAGCTACAAATTCACACTCGCCACTACACGTTTAACACCTTTGTTTTACAAAGGCTTTACACTCTTTCTTCAATATCAATGAATCGTTACCGCAGCTCTAATTCTCACCCCTCACTGAAGAATTGACGTATCTTAGAGCCGTTGCGCTCACATGATTCCCCTCTTTGTTACATGAAACGGCCTTAAGTGGAATCGCCACCTCCCTAAACAGAACCTTCACAACGAAGTATTTATCAGTGCTGTTGACTGCATTAGTTTTCGCTAGGTGTGTAGTTTTACTAAATTTCTCACCAACCCACTTGTAACTACTTGCACAATTACACTAAAGCATATACAAATACATTCTAATAAACACTGGCTTTGGGTTTATTGTTCCTCATTTTATTGCACAGTTTCTCTACTACAGGCCCAATGTCTGGTTTCCTTGTGCATTCCTCGTGATGCTTAGAATTGGTGTCCTGGAAGTTTATCCCGTCTCTGGAGCTCAGCCCGGAGAGACCACCGGGTTCTTACCAAGCCCCACAAGTGTCTTAGCAAACAGTCTGAATGTCAATGTGATATTTCAGTGTTTCCTTTTCAACAAATTAAAGTGAAGGGGTCTGGATACTATCTGAATCAACTGTTATAGCACTTTAAAGACTGATAATATCAGGCGGACATGTTAGAGGCCACTGTGGAATTACTGAATAAAAACAGAAAAACGACGTGTCTTTTATTTTTGGAGTTTTTTTGTTTTGTTTGTTTTTGATATCGCATCGTGTGTTTTCTGTACCCACCTACTGAGGGTAAATCACGTCTCCCTTCACTGTCTCCAGCCCGGTAATAGGCTCACGTCCATGTAGAGCTGCGTGACCTCCCGGGTGCAGCCACTCTGTGACGCATTAACAGTCAGCCAATGGCGGAGCGGGAACAGCACAGTAAGATTTGCATCTCTTGGGTTTAAGAAGAGCCGGCGCTACAGCATAGGCACTCACTTGCTTGAGGAAAGAGACTCTGAAACGATGCCTGAACCAGCGAAGCCAGCGCCTAAGAAGGGCTCCAAGAAAGCCGTTGCCAAGACCGCCGGCAAGGGCGGCAAGAAGAGGAGAAAGACCAGGAAGGAGAGCTACGCCATCTACGTGTACAAGGTGCTGAAGCAGGTCCACCCCGACACCGGCATCTCCTCCAAGGCCATGAGCATCATGAACTCCTTCGTGAGCGACATCTTCGAACGCATCGCCGGAGAGGCCTCCCGCCTGGCCCACTACAACAAGCGCTCCACCATCACCTCCAGGGAGATCCAGACCGCCGTCCGTCTCCTGCTGCCCGGTGAGCTGGCCAAGCACGCCGTGTCCGAAGGCACCAAGGCCGTCACAAAGTACACCAGCTCCAAGTAAACGTCCCGTCAGCCTAAACACAACAAACCAACGGCTCTTTTAAGAGCCACACACTTCATCTGTGAAGGCAAATGCTCCTCAGTTTAGTGGTTTTACTGAATATATAAAAATGAGAAACAAACTAATAAATACTCAGAATGTGGTTTAATAAGTAAACCTGCTTTTATATACAGCTTTGTTTTAGAAAGAAAATGTACATTACATGCTTTGTCAACATGTCTATTAAAATAATGCACCATCTCCTTGTTTTCATTGGTGGATGAGGTGTGTTTTGTTTTTTTGTGTGTGTGAGAGAGAGTTCAAATCTAACTTATAAATTAATTGAATTTGAATGAATCAGTTGTTGAAAAATAAGTCAATAACTGGAAAACTGAATAGGACAACCAGTGTAATGACCAAGGGCTTAATAAGTAAACTTATATTAATAAATTAATTAACAGAGGAATTAGTTAAATCTACACACGTCTCGTCTAAAATACAGTGTGACACATAACACACCAATTCTGATACAATTGTACGTGCTATTCTTGTTTAAGCGCCTCAGATCATCACTTAATTTTATGCCGTACATCGTAAAAATCCCTACTCTACAAAGATGCTCATATTTTGGGCATGTAATGGGAGATATTTACTTATTTATACACATTTCTGCAGTTAATGGGGAACACCTCTTCTAGATCTTGTCATTTCTTTTTCTTCTACCTCCCAGTTACATCATTGATAATATATCAGTCGTGATTCCTACATTTCTATATTTTATTACAAGTTGGAATAAAACGTTTTGATTGTTCCAAAGCTTCTGAAATTCACTAAACAAAGACCAACTGCCCCGAGAGGACAGTTTGAATTTTCAAAAGTCTTTCAACCAATAAATGATCGGTTACGTCACGTGCACACATTGGACCAATCAGCGTTACCAGCGCTCCGGTTCAGGCTATAAAAGCGACATCCGCCGCGTTTCTCAGTATGTTCAGTTTCCGTAAAACGAACAAGTAACCGCGATGGCAAGAACCAAGCAGACCGCTCGTAAGTCCACCGGTGGCAAAGCGCCCAGGAAGCAGCTGGCCACAAAGCTGCCCGCAAAAGCGCTCCCGCAACCGGCGGCGTGAAGAAGCCTCACCGTTACAGGCCCGGTACCGTGGCGCTCAGGGAGATCCGTCGCTACCAGAAGTCCACCGAGCTGCTCATCCGCAAGCTGCCCTTCCAGCGCCTGGTGAGGGAGATCGCCCAGGACTTCAAGACCGACCTGCGCTTCCAAAGCTCCGCCGTCATGGCCCTGCAGGAGGCCAGCGAGGCCTACCTGGTCGGCCTCTTCGAGGACACCAACCTCTGCGCCATCCACGCCAAGAGGGTCACCATCATGCCCAAAGACATCCAGCTGGCCCGCCGTATCCGCGGAGAGAGGGCTTAAGCTCCATCACATCTTACAACACAACGGCTCTTTTAAGAGCCACACACTTCTTTCCTAAAAGCACTCTTCCTCCGCTACGACAATGCTCTAGGTAGATCAAGAACTGCTGCTTAAACAACCAGCAAATATTATCACGTTCTCAAGCTACACATCCTCTAGTGCAGCTCAATGTTCGCACATTCAACACAGTGAATATAACGCACTCCTTCAACTAAAGGAGTAATACGTCTCTTTTCAAACGCGACTACCATGTTTTTCGAACATTTCTATTTGTGGCAACGGTTTTTTTTTTTTTTTCCTTTTTTCTTTTTCCCCTCTGATTCAGGGCTACAACATTTGGAGGCATTGATCCAAATGTTGTAGCCCTCTTGCCAGCAGGTCTAAACAAAAAAGCTTTACTTATACGGTACGTGTCTGCTAAATTCAAGGGGCACGGCTGATCTTCAATACCTTGAGACTAAGACACAGGCGTGCAGATGAGTTTGTAGTACATGTAAATGTTTGAGTGACACTACCTAATTACGAGCACCTGTCGCAGTGTAGTTTTACGGCGACCACATTATGGAGTTAAGGTTGGGAGGCAGACTCAAAATGAGCGAATGCTAGTATGTCTAGAATTTATTTGTAAATGCATTAGTGTAGTTGTGCACCACCGATTTTGTGAGAATTGGAGTGCTACTTTATTAAACCTAGTTAGTGAGAACAAATAGCACTGTGTAAATTAAAGAAAAGCCTTTGTAAAACAGAGGTGTTAAACGTGTAGTGGCGAGTGTGAATTTGTAGCTAAATACATAAAAGGCAAGTTTGGTGTCTTTAGAGGATTTGAGTGGCTCTTAAAAGAGCCGTTGTGTTGTTGGGGGATGGTGTAAGATTTAACCTCCGAAGCCGTAGAGAGTGCGGCCCTGCCTCTTGAGAGCGTAGACCACGTCCATGGCTGTCACCGTCTTCCTCTTGGCGTGCTCGGTGTAGGTGACGGCGTCACGGATGACGTTCTCCAGGAAAACCTTGAGGACACCGCGGGTCTCCTCGTAGATCAGGCCGGAGATACGCTTGACACCGCCACGGCGAGCCAGACGGCGGATGGCGGGCTTGGTGATTCCCTGGATGTTATCGCGGAGAACTTTGCGGTGGCGCTTGGCGCCTCCTTTGCCGAGTCCCTTGCCTCCCTTTCCGCGACCACTCATTGTGATGTGCTTTGGGTTGTGTCGAAGAAACACGAATAGAGTTGGAGCCGAGAACGTCGTTATTTCAAGCCTTCACGCGGACGTAAGGGAAGACAGACAGCTCGACCCCAGCCCGCCAATTTTCCACTTCCGCTTCTCAAGGTGGAGCCTGTGAGCCGCTGCATTTCCTGCTATCTAATCCTTCAAAATAAAAGTGAAACATTGCCCCTGGCAATCCCACCGACCTCTCAAATACTAACCGGGGCACCACCGCGGACTCTTATTGTCTAATCCTCAAATGTTCAGCATCACAGCTGGTCCTTTGTTTTAATCAGTAACCGGCAGTAAACGCGCAGCCGTTGATAGGTGATTATGTTAATTAAAATATTTGATAAAATAGTTACCAAAAAAGAAAAAGGAACTAAACAGAGTTTCTGTGTCTGTTGTTTCCTGCCATCAGCTGATCCAATGAGAGGAGCTTGAATGGAAAAAAACAAACAAACAGCTGATTCTGTTCAAACACGTAACACAAATATGTAAAATACTCGAGTAGCTGGATGAATTAATGGAACTCAAACGTTGAGAGTTCATCCTGAAGACAGTTAAATATGTATGATACATAAATGTGTAAATAACGTTTAAAAAAGGTGTCAAATGAAGTAGGGCTGGAGCCTAAACACGCTGAAGTGTCCGCACCTTTACACAAAAGCGGATGTTTGGTAAAGTCCCACTATTGCACAAGATACTTTGGTTCAGCTACTGATGAGACATTTCGAGACACTCTTTATTTTGTTGGTCACAAAGCTCAACAAGACTCAACTTCAGTTTAGAGCCCGAAATGGAAAGAGATAACCCCCCCGAGACGCGAGCATGCTCGGCAAACCACCTGCCATCCGATCGGCCGGTTTAGACGGTGACACTTGATGCGGACAACCGGGAGCGTTGTCCGGAGGATGGTGACGGACCCAATTGCTGGTGAGATTTCTCGCCTGGCGCTGGTGTCCTATCCGGACTTGTTTCATAACCACAACTCACAGACACGGAATGAGGTTCGGTTAAGTTTTTAATACAAGCTGTAATTTGGTAAGCATGCAACCGCAACCTACAACAAGTTTAGTCGCTGGGTCAAAGACCCCAGCCGGTCCGAGCCAAATCGGGGGAGAATGAGCCAGTGTTTATCATTTTATTTGGCTGAGAGACTTGAAAATTCCTTAATAAGCGTTTAACATGCGGCCACATCCTGTTTACACCGCAGCTATTCAGGAGCCTCTTAGTTGAGCTCACACGGACGGGCATGACCTCGTTGTTAGGGGTCCCGTCGACAATAGTGAGGATGTGATTTTATGTTGAGTTTTTAGGACGGGTGTTGGACAAAGTTTTGCCGGAAATTGTTGTGACTTTCTGCATCAGTGAGAAGTAGTTGGTACCCGGTATCTCAGGTTGTAGGTTAATGAGATGTAGAGTAGATCTATGTAGTATGAGGTTAACGTTAATGCGTAGCTTGACTGTTAGAATAAGGAACGAGGTCTTAAAGTAGACGTGGGTGGCTCTTAAAAGAGCCGTTGAAGTAGGTGTATGTATTGAGAGTTTCTTATTTTCCCTTGACGGCCTTCTCGGTCTTCTTGGGCAGGAGGACGGCCTGGATGTTGGGCAGCACGCCGCCCTGGGCGATGGTGACTCCGCCGAGCAGCTTGTTGAGCTCCTCGTCGTTGCGGACGGCCAGCTGCAGGTGTCGTGGGATGATTCTGGTCTTCTTGTTGTCGCGGGCGGCGTTCCCGGCCAACTCCAGGATCTCAGCGGTCAGGTACTCGAGCACCGCCGCCAGGTAGACGGGGGCCCCGGCCCCGACACGCTCGGCGTAGTTGCCTTTTCTCAACAGCCTGTGAACGCGGCCGACGGGGAACTGGAGCCCGGCACGAGATGAGCGGGTCTTGGCCTTTGCCCTTGTCTTTCCACCACCGGTCTTACCGCGTCCAGACATATCTGTTTATGTTGCTATTTCGAAGAACAAAGTGAAAATGTTTAGAGATGTTTGAAGCCCTACTTATATTGCTACCATCTGGTCGTTCATTGGTCAGGTACAGCTTCTGTGTGATCGCCCAATCACAAGAGTGTACGTCATGTTACTGTAGCAATTAAGAGACTTCCGCCTTACAGTATATGAAACTTCAAAAATAAGATGTCACAGATTTTTTTTTGTCACATTATTATAAATAATTAAAAATACTACTTACATAGTGGATCCACGTACTTGCGATCATAGAATGTGTAGGGTTATAAAAAACAGAATAAAGGAATTAAAATAAAGTGGAATTGAACAGATGGAACTGAAAGATAAATACAAAAAAGGACATAAAATAGAACAAAGGACTTAATATAACAATACTTAGGATATTATAAAATTTGAATAAGATACTTTTTAACATTAATTTTAATGAAGATTAAGAGCTGATCTTAATGAGTATAGGGGACCTAAATGCAAAGTCCTAGTTGAGATGTATTCATCTTGTGAATCTTTCCTAAAAATTCCTAAAAGGGATACGGAACTTTTCTGCTGCAATTCTGTTTATTCTTGTAAATTCTAAAATGACACGTCCCGTGCAGAAATCTTTGTATGTGAATCTGATGTTGCAGTGACTTAAACTCTGAACTGGTATTGTACTCGCTCCATAGTGTCATTAATGTAATTTCTATTTAGGAGACACAGATGTATCACAAAGCCTTTCATCGGGCCTCCCACTCACTCACTCCTGCCTGAAACCGCAAATCGTGCAACTGCAGCGTGAATGAGGTGAGAGTGAGTCACGACCAAATCACAGCAAATAAAGTCACACAAGAAGTGTAATTGCAAAATAAACGTTTACTTTTGATAAAGACAATGTAGTTGGAAGTTGGGAAAAACCACAATGTGTGTACATATATTATAATGGGAGGGATTTATTGAATACACAACTGAGAGGAGAAAAAATAAAGAAAAATGACTTAGTAGCCATGCATATAACTTCAGCATGCAACTACAGGCCGCAGTCTATCATAGATCATTAAAACAGAAGATAGATTAAGGACTGGTAAAATGTCGACCGCTACTTTCTATATTATATACACATGCTGGAAGGCACAGGAGTGCATTGTTTCTTATAAAAAAAAAAGAAAAATCACATGTATATTCACCCGCACATGAGGAATGATCTCAGCTCCCAAACAAATATACATAAATATTTACATGTAAATATACAAGTCATTTAGTACAAACACAGTACAAATGTAACATTTAAACACTGGAAATCTGTTCTTCAATGAAATACTTGGGTGGCTCTTAAAAGAGCCGTTTGCTGGGTTAAGTAAAGTTTACGACATTTACTTCTTGGCTGCCTTCTTGGTGGCCACCTTCTTGGCCTTAGTGGCTTTGGGCTTCGCCACCTTCTTGGCTGCTTTCTTGGGTGTAGCCGCCTTCTTGGTCACCTTCTTGGGGCTCTTTGCCGGCTTCTTGGCCGCCGCTTTCTTGGCAGGCGCAGGTTTCTTGGCCTTCTTCGGTGTGGTCTTGGCTGCTTTGGGCTTCTTGGCGGCTGTTGGCTTCTTAACAGCGGCGGAGGGTTTCTTCGCCGCCGCGGGCTTCTTGGCCTTTGCCGGGGCGGCTTTCTTCACTACCTTCTTGGGCTTCTCAGCGGTCTTGCTCGCCTTGAAGGATCCGGAAGCTCCGGTTCCTTTGGTCTGCACCAGGGAGCCTTTCCCGACCAAACTCTTCACGGCGCGTCTAATGTGAGCGCTGTTATGCTCCACATCGTAGCCCTGAGCGGCCAGCGCCTTCTTCAGAGCGATGTAAGAAAGTCCTTTTCGCTCCTTGGAGGCGGACACGGCTTTCAGGATCAACTCGCTGGCGCCGGGTCCAGACTTCTTGCTGGGCTTCGCGGCTTTCTTCTTCGGGGCTTTAGCCGGAGTGGCCGGGGCGGCGGGTGCAGCTGGGGCGACTTCTGCCATCGTGCTGTCGGGTAATCTCTACGAAGGAGTCCGATTAGACTGATACACATTTCCCTGCAAAGAGAGGAACTTAAACACCCCATGAGAACCGTGGAGACTCAACCCAGCCTGCTGATCGCCAGTGCGGCAGGAATACAGGAGCCACTTGTGTTTTCTCTTTACCGATAAATGCATAAAATACACATTTGGTGGAAGTAATAAAGTGAAAAATTCAATCGAACTGATAGCGAAGGAGTTCCTCCTCATATGGAAACCATGTAAAGCTTAAGACTTTTCTGTAATTTGTTTGGGAAGCGTTTAAACCTCTCCGTTGTGCCGCCGTGTGAGGCGTCGCTCCGTGTCTTTTCCCTGTGATTTCTCTCCTAAATGCTCTAAAAAACATCAGAAGCACAATTAAAAGAGTTTGAAAGCGAGAGAAGAAGTTTGTTCAAAGGTTCAAAGCAAAAACAGTCAGCCACTGTCATGTATTTTGCATTAAACAGAGGTTAGTTTGGCATCTGCAAACACACTCAAAAGTTGGAAGGGCACCTTACACCCACTATGGCAGACAGTCACTGTGTATGTCATTTGTTTTATTCTTCCTTAGAATTCACTCATACTTGAGCCAGGACTGAAACAGTTTCATTGTCACTAAAGCAAATACACATGAAATGGCCATTTCATTTGATTTATTGAATGTATTTCATTTTTTACTTCGGGAAGATCTGCTCAACTGCTCTGCTGTAGCAAACCTAAACCAGAGCTGATCATGTGGCCCAAGGCCTGTGAAGAGCTGGTAGTAGTGCCTGTGGATAAAGGTTTTGCCTTTTTCTGAATATATTTCTGAACTAGTGAATAGGAGATGAGAAAAACACTTGAGATAGATCAAATCCTCATACTTGACATGGATTATAGACTTTATCTGTTAACTGAATTAGATGCGTAGTGTTTTAACTGACCTGGTGCACAGATGTAGATTTTGCTTTGTATGGGTCATGCTTGTTTATGTTTGTATATTATGCTTATACCTGTGAAGCTGAGTGTATATATATCTCTAAAATGTTCCGTCTCCCTGGACATTATATGTAGGCTGCTCATATTCGTATGAGGTCAGTATATTGTGCTGTGCTTATCCCAGGACGACATGGCTCCTGTAAAGTAAATATGTTTTAATCTTAAAATTGTTGGACCACCGTAAAGTATAATAGTTGAATCAAATAATTTTCCTCCCAGTGCAATATAGAATACATTTCTAATCACCCTTAAGGTACCTGATGGCTTGTCTCCCCAGTATATTTCCGACCTACCTTTTGACCACAACCGTGCCACTGGGATTTACTACTGGCTGCAGAGGAAAGTCAGAAAAAAATAATACAAAATTTTATCCGCCATGAACGTAGTTTTTCATTTTTTTCCTTTTTCGTGGGAGACACCGACAACATCACAACTGCGTTCACACACAATATTAAGCCAAAAAACTTAATATTTTCTCCGGCATAGATTTAGTGACTGTCTTTTACTTTATTGCATTGGATTTCTCCTTTTTTCTGTTTATCGTGTTCTTTTGTACACGTTACTGTTCATGGACAAGTACAATAAGGTAAAAACCTACTGATTTTACCTATAATGAAATGTGCCATATACTTTAAAGTGCTTTGCCTTTATCATAGTCTTTATATCTAAGTCGAATGTTTTAATTAGTACCCCACAATGTGGCATATAAGTGATGTGTATATCTTTGCCAACATTAGTACTCTCTTTTTATTGTTGATCTACATGCTTATAAACACTTTTAATTACTATTGTGATTTTATATTCTTTTTTTTAGAGAAAGAATGTTCTGTCTCTTTTAGATATAGGATTTATAACAAGGGCTACAGATTAAAAAAATAGACCTTTTGCTAAATGTGGCCTATTTACAGCAATGTTCATTAATGCACACTGTCCCTGTTAAATAATATAAAGTACAAACAGGTTCATCACTGAGGGAGTTGGATGCCTGTATGGAAAAACTGTAAAATAGATCAATCACATTTAAAAGCTAGATTTAGTTTTTATTCTCCTTGATTTGTGACAAATAAATGTTAAAGAGAACAATGTAGTGAACAAATATGCAATTTAAAGATTTAAGCAAAATCACAATGACAAAAAGGTGTCACGTATGCACGTGATTCACGCGCCTCTGGCCTAAGTAGGAGTGTAGCGCAATACCTGACAGTGTATATGACGATGCACTACATGTCAATTAGGTCTCCCTTCTGCTTTCACACTGATTCATATCTGTTACCTTTGATCACCTCTATACTGATACATGCACAACAACTCTGTGAAAGAAGTAGAGATGTCTTTTACTTATACTGCTAATATAACTAATACAGTAAGCATATATTTTTTTTAATGAAAACTAAAACTACAAAAGACAACAAGAGGGAAAAAAATAAGAACAAAACAAGGCAAAATGCCTTCTCAATATGGTTTGTTTTAATATGCTGCCCTATTAATGACAAGCTGTTGTCATTGATATAAACTAGTGCAGCACCCATATAAAATGTGATTGTTATCTAATTAATGTTTCAATATTTTAATTCAACCACGTAATCATCGTCTAATTTCCACGTCACAGCTGTGTATGATATTATTAATAATAATAGACCCCTTTTGTCAGACACCTGATCAGAAAATAGAGGACCAAAAATCCAAAGGACTGCTGTGACAGATACACTCACCTGCCAATTTGTTAGGTACACCTAGATAAATATCTCATCAGCTGAGTCATACGCAGTTAAGAAAGTCACTGACAAATGTATTTTTGCATCAGCAAGGAAAATATTTGAAACGATTTCACGTCAGCTGAAGCCATTTTCCCAATCGTACGTGGCCGTTAAAGGAAACACAAAATGTACAACGACTTTCAGCCTTCCTCCCCATTTTGGTCTATTTAAATGCGTCACATTTCCTTTTACTGACTCTCAATGGGTAAATATTGTGCTTTGCTCTAGGTAAGCTGGACATGCAAACAAAACAGAATTTTATATAATATTGTGTTTTTACATGATGTCAATCATATGCCTCGTTGAACGGAGTTCAGCTGCACTTTTCTTTTAGATCAGCTCAGAAACATTTGATATGTATGTACACAGCAAGAGCCAGTGCACAAAAACCTTAGAAAGCATACAATAATATATAAGAAAAAAAAAAAAGGGGGGGGGGGGTTATGGCAATGACATTGACAAACTATATACAACAGTTAGACAATATACATGATTTGTGTATAAAGCATCACTGAGAATTTTTTTAACTAATTGATGCTTCTTGAACCTGGAAAATTTAACAAAAGACATACAGATGTTGCATTCTGTCTTGAATTTTCAAACAGCTTTACCAGGTCTTTAGCTCTTAAAGAAAAAGGCCTTGAGATTGTGTTCATTTCATTTGCCTCCTTGAATTGTGTTGAGCTGGAACTTCCACTGACGTGCATTGGGCATTAGGTCACGACCGCGATGAAGAGGTCGGTGTTAAATTTTCTGTTGGCGTGTGTTTGTGACAAACAACCCAACATCTGCCATAAGGAGCAGCTTTCGTACACTCCGGTAGATTTGTTTTGAAACAACCTGACTGCTACCAAATATTAAATATAACGATAATAATACATGTTCTTTACAGAGCGATTTTCTAAATACCCAAGGAGGTGTTACACATTTGAAAATACAATGATATAAAAATTAAAACAATATAGATTATAACAATATAACAATACTACTGGACGGGCATGTTTTCTATACACTTAATGGGAGGATCGTTAGTGTTGGAAAGTAACTGAGCACATTTGTGAGGTACATGTAATGCCACTTTACCTGAGTATTTTTATTTTATGCTACTTTATACTCACCTGCATTCAAGATGCCAATATTGCACTTTCAATTAGCTGTAGTCACAGGTTATTTTGCAGATTAAAATTTTACATGTGGTATAAAACATCATTTTAGACAATATGATTTGTTATTGATTAAAGTATTCAGCATATAAATATATAAAGCTGTTAAATGAGCTCCAAGAAAATTAAAATCCTGCTTACGTGTAAATGAACCAATAATAAAAATCAAATTATGTACTGTAAAAAATATTAAAACACTGTGACATTCTCTATGACGAGCACTTTTACTTTAAATCATTTTAACTACATTTCGCCGATAATACTTTTACTTACCAGACATTTAAAATGCAGGACTTTTACTTGTAATGGACTATTTTCACATTGTTTTACCTAAGTAAAGGATCTCCGGTAGTCCATTACAAACAGTGGTGTTTCATATCAAAACCTGAGCTCCACTTAAATGTGGACAGAAAGCTCAAGATGGGTTCAAATAAAAATGACTTTTTCTGTATTTCACGCCCTCAAAGACAGAATGTAAATGGCAAAGCCTACAGCATTTTAAAAATATATATTTTATAGTGAAACCACATAATAGCTGTCAGTCACCGGGGTTTGATATTTTGCCACGGTCTTCTTTAGGCCAAAGATCACTCAAGTTTATATGCAATTACACCAATAGCAATTTAGTGTAATACAACAGCCCTTTAATAAAACTCTTATCTTCATCAAGGTTGTAATGGTCGTGTCGTGTGAGACGTGTTTAACTTGATTACACTGATCATGTTGTTACCGAGGGGCCTTTCTAATATGATTTCCACCTGATTAAATCAGCGGTGCAGGTTTAGTGTCATAAACGGGAAACAGACTGTACTTACATCGTAACAAATATGCCCGGGTTTAATATGAATTATTTACATCCTAAAGCACTTCTTTCACTACATTAATGGCATGTTTATCATAGCTATTCTGAGAACTCAGAGGCCTCTCTAGGTTTTTGTGATGTGGCTTTTCTTTTGATATTCCACAAAAATCAGAGAACGAGAGCATAGAGAAAGAAACTGACGCCTTGCGTTGACCCATCCGTCACCTTTGGAAGCCCGGGACTGTGTTAGAGCTTTTGTGCCATTGCGGTGACAGGGCCTATGGGTCTTACACCTTTCAGATTGTACTAACTATGATTCAGGTATGATTCTCTTATGAATTCAGAAAGAATAACTTGGGTCAGTAGATGACACACACTGTGTCAGGAAGCGCCTCAGCCAGTGGCTTCCATCAACATCAGTGTGTTTGCAGACACCAAAATAACCCCTGATAAATAAAAAAATATCCGCTAGAATTTAATTTTTTTACATCAGATCTCTGAACAAACTTCTTCTCTCGCTGTCAAACTCTTTTAATTGGGCTTCTGATGTTTTTTAGAGCATTTAGGAGAGAAATCACAGGGAAAAGACACGGAGCGATGCCTCATACGGCGGCACAACGGAGAGGTTTAAACGCTTCCCAAACAAATTACAGAAAAGTCTTAAGCTTTCCATGATTTCCATATGAGGAGGAACTCCTTCGCTATCAGTTCGATTGAATTTTTCACTTTATTACTTCCACCAAATGTGTATTTTATGCATTTATCGGTAAAGAGAAAACACAAGTGGCTCCTGTATTCCTGCCGCACTGGCGATCAGCAGGCTGAGTTGAGTCTCCACGGTTCTCATGGGGTGTTTAAGTTCCTCTCTTTGCAGGGAAATGTGTATCAGTCTAATCGGACTCCTTCGTAGAGGTTACTCGACAACACGATGGCAGAAGTCGCCCCAGCTGCACCCGCCGCCCCGGCCACTCCGGCTAAAGCCCCGAAGAAGAAAGCCGCGAAGCCCAGCAAGAAGTCTGGACCCGGCGCCAGCGAGCTGATCCTGAAAGCCGTGTCCGCCTCCAAGGAGCGAAAGGGACTTTCTTACGTCGCTCTGAAGAAGGCGCTGGCCGCTCAGGGCTACGATGTGGAGCATAACAGCGCCCACATTAGACGCGCCGTGAAGAGTTTGGTCGAGAAAGGCTCCCTGGTTCAGACCAAAGGAACCGGAGCTTCCGGATCCTTCAAGGCGAGCAAGACCGCTGAGAAGCCCAAGAAGGTAGTGAAGAAAGCCGCCCCGGCAAAGGCCAAGAAGCCCGCGGCGGCGAAGAAACCCTCCGCCGCTGTTAAGAAGCCAACAGCCGCCAAGAAGCCCAAAGCAGCCAAGACCACACCGAAGAAGGCCAAGAAACCTGCGCCTGCCAAGAAAGCGGCGGCCAAGAAGCCGGCAAAGAGCCCCAAGAAGGTGACCAAGAAGGCGGCTACACCCAAGAAAGCAGCCAAGAAGGTGGCGAAACCCAAAGCCACTAAGGCCAAGAAGGTGGCCACCAAGAAGGCAGCCAAGAAGTAAATGTCGTAAACTTTACTTAACCCAGCAAACGGCTCTTTTAAGAGCCACCCAAGTATTTCATTGAAGAACAATTTCCTGTTTAGAATTGTACGTTTAGTGTGTGTGTGTGTGTGTGTGTGTGTGTGTGTGTGTGTACACATGTATATAAACCATTTCTATATCTGTAAATACTGTTTTATTAGGGCAGATAGGTTTTTGTTTTTGTTTTGTTTTCTACTCGTGAATATCTTTATAGAAATCAGTGCACTCCTTTTCTTTTGAACATGTTCCTGATGCACCAGTTTATTTAACCCAAGTTTAAACCAACTGTCCCAGTATTAGTACTTAATAGTACTGTAATATGTTTTTACCCCCATTCTCCTGAGTCCATATTGGGTTTCAGTTACATTACTTTCCTGCTATCAACTCTTATTCACCTCACTTGAGACAGTAACGCACTATTAGTTTAATACACATATACACACACACACACACACACACACACACACAGGTTATAAGTGTTGTACTTTTAGTGCTCGAAACTAGTGTATAGTTTCTTATTTATTTTTATAAAGATGTTTTTTTAAGTCTATACACTTCTAATTATTTTTATATATATGTATCTGTAGTTATTTCTGCCCTTGTGCTGCTGCAACACCCGAGTTTCCCCTCTGGGGATCAATAAAGGCGACTGACCTTGTCCACATTACAACCATTCACGACTTTGACGCTGCACACGATAATATTACTAGTAGCTACACAAAAGATGCGTCTTGACCACTGATGGATTTAACTTAAAAAGAGTAACTACAGGCACATGTGAGGTAAATTCTAGCCGATCTGCCCGGACGCCCGCATTTTAGGCCGTTTACCAACACCACAGACTGGACAAGCTGCAGCGACATTAAACTGTTGTATAAAAGCAGCATCTTTATTTTAATTACTTCCATATTATAGCAGCATACATTTATAGTAGTGGTGGTGGTGGTAAAAAAATGATTGTTTGCCGATATGGTTTCTAAAATAAACATTTAGTCTCACATTAATAAATATATAGCTATTATTTGAAGATTTATGCACAATTATTAACTATATTACAGTTTTATGTGACTAATATAACGAACAAATTAAACGTGTTGAAATCTTGAAGAATGGTTTGTAGACGAGCTGCTGATCACGTGCACACATTGGACCAATCAGCGTTACCAGCGCTCCGGTTCAGGCTATATAAACGAGACACTAATAGCTCAGACTCACTACAACTTTTACTGTGGAGGAAACAGTAGAGAGTCGCTCATAAT
This sequence comes from Xiphias gladius, assembly GCF_016859285.1. Taxonomy (NCBI): domain Eukaryota; kingdom Metazoa; phylum Chordata; class Actinopteri; order Istiophoriformes; family Xiphiidae; genus Xiphias; species Xiphias gladius. The sequence continues at coordinate 1,433,012 of NC_053401.1, read as the reverse complement.
GGCAAGAACCAAGCAGACCGCTCGTAAGTCCACCGGTGGCAAAGCGCCCAGGAAGCAGCTGGCCACAAAAGCTGCCCGCAAAAGCGCTCCCGCAACCGGCGGCGTGAAGAAGCCTCACCGTTACAGGCCCGGCACCGTGGCTCTCAGGGAGATCCGTCGCTACCAGAAGTCCACCGAGCTGCTCATCCGCAAGCTGCCCTTCCAGCGCCTCGTCAGGGAGATCGCCCAGGACTTCAAGACCGACCTGCGCTTCCAGAGCTCCGCCGTCATGGCCCTGCAGGAGGCCAGCGAGGCCTACCTGGTCGGCCTCTTCGAGGACACCAACCTCTGCGCCATCCACGCCAAGAGGGTCACCATCATGCCCAAAGACATCCAGCTGGCCCGCCGTATCCGCGGAGAGAGGGCTTAAGCTCCATCACATCTTACAACACAACGGCTCTTTTAAGAGCCACACACTTCTTTCCTAAAAGCACTCTTCCTCCGCTACGACAATGCTCTATGTAGATCAAGAACTGCTGCTTAAACCACCAGCAAATATTATCACGTTCTCAAGCTACACATCCTCTAGTGCAGCTCAATGTTCGCACAATATACCGTGAATATACCGCACTCCTTCTCTACTAAAGGCTTAATACGTCTCTTTTCAAACTCGACTACCATGTTTTTCGAACATTCTATTTGTGGCAACAGGGGTTTTTGTTTTCCCCTCTGCAGAATTTGGAAGCATTGATCCAAATATTGTAACACTCTAGCAGGCATAAAAAAAAAAATAATACCTTGAAACTAATAGGCATGCAGATATAAGGTATATTTCTAGTACATGTAAATTGAGTGACACATCATTTCGAGCACCTGTCGCATTATGCCGTTAAGGTCGGGAGGCAAACTCAAATTCTAAACACACTGGCAGTCGCTCATTTTATTTGTATATGCTTTAATGTAATTGTGCACCACCGATTTTATCGGTTACAAGTGGGATAGTGAGAAGTAATGCAATCAACAGTACTGTGTAAAGTAAATTACGGTAAAAAGCTTTTCTGATACAAAGGTGTTAAACGTGTAGTGGCGAGTGTGAGTTTGTAACTTAGTACATAAGGCAAGTTTGGTGTCTTTAGAGGATTTGAGTGGCTCTTAAAAGAGCCGTTGTGTTGTTGGGAGCTGGTGTAAGATTTAACCTCCGAAGCCGTAGAGAGTGCGGCCCTGCCTCTTGAGAGCGTAGACCACGTCCATGGCTGTCACCGTCTTCCTCTTGGCGTGCTCGGTGTAGGTGACGGCGTCACGGATGACGTTCTCCAGGAAAACCTTGAGGACACCGCGGGTCTCCTCGTAGATCAGGCCGGAGATACGCTTGACACCGCCACGGCGGGCCAGACGGCGGATGGCGGGCTTGGTGATTCCCTGGATGTTATCGCGGAGAACTTTGCGGTGGCGCTTGGCGCCTCCTTTGCCGAGTCCCTTGCCTCCCTTTCCGCGACCACTCATTGTGCTATGCTATGGGTTGTGTCGAAGAAAGACTTAAAGCTGGAGTCGCGAACATCGTTATTTGAACCCATTTTGCGGACGTAAATGAAGACGGCCCAGCCTGTCAATTTGCCATTTCCGGTTATATAATCTTTCAAGCAAATATTTACCCTAGCACCAACATGGACTAATGCAATACTGAAATATTCCACTCATTTCGTTTATATAATTGTCCCTATAAGGACATGATTCCCAAGAAGAGCGCGTTGGTGTTTGTGTTTTGCGGACGTAATTGAGAACCACATGCTCTACTCGGCGGCAGCATTTTTCTATCACCGTTAAAGCATTGGCAAAACAGGAAATTTCTGGTAATGTAATTAAAGTTGTTTATTTCCACAGTTCCCCAAGCAATGTGTTTAACAATTGGCCAACCCAGTCGGATTATCCGTCAACTGCATGTTACACGAGTAACGACTAGAATTGAACACCTGCAATAGACGATATGTATCACTTACCAATTTGATTTTATGCACTACGGTCATTTATCTCTGCATTTCATTCAACTTTGCAGTTTAAGTACTAATTTAGTTATAAATCATGAATTCTGAATTATATTTTCACTACCACCACTAAACTGAGGAGCATTTGCCTTCATAGACGAAGTGTGTGGCTCTTAAAAGAGCCGTTGGTTTGTTGTGTTTAGGCTGACGGGACGTTTACTTGGAGCTGGTATACTTGGTGACGGCCTTGGTGCCTTCGGACACGGCGTGCTTGGCCAGCTCACCGGGCAGCAGGAGACGGACGGCGGTCTGGATCTCCCTGGAGGTGATGGTGGAGCGCTTGTTGTAGTGGGCCAGGCGGGAGGCCTCTCCGGCGATGCGTTCGAAGATGTCGCTCACGAAGGAGTTCATGATGCTCATGGCCTTGGAGGAGATGCCGGTGTCGGGGTGGACCTGCTTCAGCACCTTGTACACGTAGATGGCGTAGCTCTCCTTCCTGGTCTTTCTCCTCTTCTTGCCGCCCTTGCCGGCGGTCTTGGCAACGGCTTTCTTGGAGCCCTTCTTAGGCGCTGGCTTCGCTGGTTCAGGCATCGTTTCAGAGTCTCTTTCCTCAAGCAAGTGAGTGCCTATGCTGGGGCGCCGGCTCTTCTTAAACCCAAGAGATGCAAATCTTACTGTGCTGTTCCCGCTCCGCCATTGGCTGGCTGTTAATGCGTCACAGAGTGGCTGCACCCGGGAGGTCACGCAGCTCTACATGGACGTGAGCCTATTACCGGGTTGGAGACAGTGAAGGGAGACGTGATTTACCCTCAGTAGGTGGGTACAGAAAACACACGATGCGTTACTAAAAACAAACAAAACAAAAAAAAAAACACCGCAAAAATAAAAGACACACGTTGCTTTTCTCTTGTTAATCAGTAATTCCGCAGTGGCCTCTAACATGTCCGCCTGATTTTAACGAACATCGTTTCAAGTGCCAGATATTTTTCATTGAAGATCATTTTCAATAACAAAGGCGGGTAAAGACGCCCAATAAAAGTGAGTGAATAGTAACGAGCGGAAACGTGTTGGTGTAATCGTGATCTGGACTCGGATGCCCCCGGTTTTAAAAACACCCGCGGTTCAGTACTGTGTTCTGGCACCGGTAGCTTTCTTCGGAGACGTTTAGCCGTTGATTTAAAGGTAAATCGTTGCTATTTGGAGCCAGAAACGTTCACATAACAGACACAGATGCCGTGTGCAACCTGTTTTTTGAGTTTTGGGAACCGCCATACATATGTATATAATATACCTGCGTGACTCTTGACCCCTGTAACTTAGTTTTCATACGTTTATTCCTGCAATAAAAATCATTTTTAGCCTCCATCACTAAATCAGACAAAGAGCACCAAGGCCCAGAGAGACCGACATCAGCCAACGGCGCCATCTAGTGTTTGCACTCTCACATGGTGAATGTTTCCCCGTCCGTGTCCCAGTTCATGAGCCAGTCGAGGTTTAAATCGTTTGTCATCCTGTTGATGTGCGAGTCTTTAAAGAGACAGAGCCCCCTGTTGTTCTGGAGGACTAAAAAAAAAAAAAAAAATGTGCAGGAAGGAGACAAAAAAAAAAAACATTTGGTTCCAGTCAGAGGCTCAAGGCTCAGTTTATTCTTCCCGGAAACGTGACCCCAAAAAATTAAATCTAACGTGAACTAGGAAATAAGAACAAGTGCTGTGAGACCCTATGAAATGTTCAAATGCAAATAAGCGACTAAAACTGCCCAATTCTCAATGATACCGCTTCAGCTAATGTATCATTATTATCATTATCATCATTATTATTATCATCAGACATGGCGTGGGCGTCCTCGGCTCTGCTTCTGTGCTCCGGTCGTCGAGGATCTGATCTTGACCAGCTCCACTTTGCTGAGATGGATCAAACTATGCGTGTGCAACTTAATGGCGCCATCAAGTGGCAGAGCGACCGAACACAACCTCCCTCGTTTCCACCTCAATCGACAGCAAACAGCCACAGTTGAGTTTGTTCCAGTTTATTTCATAACTCTTCTGCATATATGAACATTTGAACAAACAGGAGTCTTTTTGTTAAAAACACAACGTGACATTAACGGGACGAGGTTTAACATGTGATACACTTAAACCACTTATACACAGAGAACGTCAGAAAGTTTTGGCTTATTCAGACCAATTTGGCAGCGTTGTTTTTGGGGGAGCGGGTGTCAGTAAAAAGGTACTTGATGGACGGAGGCAGCTTCGGGGATGATTCACACTCACAGGCAGCAAAGTCTACTGACTCCACACAGAAGGGGAACGACCTCCGCTGCTGTTGGCAGGACACAACATCGTAGGGCTGTATTCAGTCAAAACCATGCAATTAAAATAAAAAATAAAAGATAAAAACACCACAAACAGGTGCTTTTCAAGAAACGTTGAAAAATGTGGATTTGACTGAAACGAAATCCTGGACCGTGACTGACACCGGTTTGTGCCTCCAAGGGTTTTTCATTACGGTCACGGTCCAGTAACAGAAAAAGATGCTGCTGTTGTTATTAAAAAAAACCCGAGTCAAACCTTCCAACGGGTTCCTTGATTTCTAAGATACGTCAAGACTCCTATATCCCGACAGTACGTAACAGTATCCCAGTGAGTGTTTAGTGCAGCAGGTCTTCACACCAAGTGTCTTCAACCAAACGAAGAGGGAAACCCACCGTGACATTTTCCTCACCCCCCACCGGTGCAGCACGTCACCGAAGGTTTTATCGGGTTCTTGTCTTTTTTCTTTTTTTTTTCTAGTGTCGTCTCAGTTTCTGTCACGTTCTCGTTCAAAAATAATGTGTCAGTTTTATCTTTGCTTTCTGTAAAATGAGAGAGAGAGATGCACGACACAGCCGAAAGTCTGTCCACTGACTTTGGTGAAATTTGTTCCGGGGGCGTTTTTTTTTTTTTTTTTCTCATGGTTCGGGCTCAAGCGGATCAGTCGGAGCCGCTGGTCGGATGCTCGAACAGCTTCGGAAACACTTTCTGTAACTTCCCGAAACCCACGACCCCACACGCGACGCCGCTTCGTGCGGTGACTGGACCGAACTTCCCTCCCTCTAACTTTCCCTTCTTACATTTCCACGCGGCCACTTCCGCCACCTTTCACGTTGAGCGTTCGAGCGCGACGCTGCGACCGCCGTCCTGGGACAGAGTGCCCGAAAACTCTATCCCCGTGTGTAGACGACATCGCCTCCGTGTGACCCCGCATTCAAGGGGTGGAGGTTCTGAACAACAAACACATTCGAGACGTGGTGCGAGCTACTTCTGATCCGGTACCTCTGGTCTCTAGGCCCCTCAGTTCCAGCCGGGCGAACTCTCACGCCACATGCAAAACTCGCTCTGCTTTGGCGTGGACCGTTTCGTTTTCTCAGACACGTTTCCGGTCCCCGAACAGCACGGTTGACGGAAATGCAGGACCTGCTCGGTTTGCGAGAACCAGCCAGAATTCAACCGGTTTATACGTCTACGGCACCGTCACGCTGCTCTCTCACTCCGCCTTCCTCTTTTATACCATACGGACGTGACCGGAGCACAAATGATCTTCCCCGGGTCGGTCGCTCGAAACATCCACGTGGAATAAAAGAAGAACGGGGAACACGACAGCGGTTTTTCTCGTGCGGACGATTGTTCCCTTGCACTTGCAAAGAGTTTATGGATGTGCGTGTGTCTCGTGGTGATGGCTAGTCCCTGTCTTCCTAACACTTAACCCAGGCTCTCACACGGCAGCAGGTTAATGCGCACGGTTTTGGAATCACACGCTTAAACGTCACATCTGGGCGGTGTGGTGTCCACGCACGCTTTCCGCCGTGGGCCGCGTCAACCTCTGGGGTAGTTGCCATCTTGGTTTGGTTGAAGGAGCAGAGGTGCACTTTAGTTCAAACGGGTAACAAGAGAAACCTACTTCGGCGGGAAACACGAGACAAAACGGTTCAGCGAGTCAGCGTGAAAATGACGATTCCCTGAAAGGTACAAACAGTATCAAGTGTACCACCGATGCATTTAACTGAAATCAATATGCCTGATGAGCCTATAAAATAAATACAGTATGTGAGTGTTTGTGTGTGTGTGCGTGTGTGTGAGTGTGTGTGTGTGTGTGTGTGTGTGAGGTATACGCTGAGCTAATGGAGGATGTTTGTAGGACTTCAGGGATAAGGCCGGACATCTCCGATCTACACGGTACAGGGATAGCAGCTTCGAGGATACACGCAACACGATTCACAACTGCAGAAAACATGGTTGAAACAATAAAACCGGAAATACTGCAAATTCTCAAATAGTGGCCTTTATTTGAAACAGGTGTGTCTCGTAATTATTATTTCCATTTCTAGATTATTATTTCTAATAATTACCTTTTAATGCCCTTCCAGAAAGTGGGACCAGATCCAAGGCCAGTCACTATAGATTATTAAAAGCAAAAATAAATAGGACTTTTACTTCTGGCAGCCTGATAAACAGCCTGATACACTGCCTACTACCTACAGTAACGGGGGGGCACCAAAGTCCATGTACTGGTTTCAGAGCTGTCCGCCACACCTTTGTGCTCACAGTTTTCTTGGCCCGATCTTGTACCCAGAGGTCAGAATGAAAACCCATGCTCGTATTCCTGTTCTCTAGACCGTGACCGTAGACTAGACCAGATACGCAGAGCTGACGGACTGAGATAAGCTAACGGCGGCAGGAAGCGTATTCGGGATGAGCTACCTGCGAACAGCAGCTAACAAGGCACAAATCTAACACAAATTTAGTCGTTAGTTTTTCAGGTATTTGGTCATCAGTCAGGAGATTTCATCGAATTTATTTCAATTCATCACGAGGGGGAACATGAATGTCTGAACCAAATTAACAACAGTGGTTGAGATGTTTAACTGAAAACCAAACATTTCAACCTTGTGGTGGCGCTCGAGGAAAACTCAGGGGATCACCAGTATCGGTAGGATTCCTCCTCTGGGGACCATGAATGTCTGTATAAAGTTTGTTGCCACTCCCTCCAATACTTTCTTAGATATTTTAGTCTGGACCAAACCAACAGACTGACATCGTCACTCCTATCCAGAAGCTTGTTCTGAACATGAATCCATGAATCCTGAAAGACTCTTCTAACATCTGGATAATATATATACATTTAATCTGCTGCAAAATTTTTAACCCCAATTTCTGACCCTCTTTCCTCCCTCTCGTTGCTCGGTGCAAGAAATGATGCATTAAACTAAAACGTATTATTGGGTATAAAAATATGGATTTAAAGAGATTAACATCATTATAAACAAATATTACTCATATTAAAACTTTCAAAATTTTGGTTCATGTCTTTCAAATTGAGCACTTGCAAAACTGATTTAAAAATCAAATCTTTTTATTTATTTATTTATTTTTTTAAATTTTGAAACAGATAATATTTTTTTTTAATCCAAATGGTTAGAGGAGTCTTTGAGGATACAGGAAATACCTTCAGAACAGCAGTTACTGTTGGTTAGCGATCTCCTAGGTTGTTGAAAGATTATTGGGTATTTAGTGTATTTTTCACTAAAAAAACAAAAAGGTTAGCTCTGTGATTTGGTATAGAATTAGGTATGTTCTGGTAAAACATGGGAGATTGGTAGGGCCGAGTTTCCAGTGACTCAGCATTAGGTAACAGGGCGAGCAATTAGCAGGGCAGGGCACCAGCAGACTCACCAAATTACGTGTCTTAAACCATCTCTGGCACAAAACAGAGTAAGATTAATATTGCAATGCATATCTTTTTCTGAGCTTGAGGGCGCGTTCATCTATTTTTTTTCCCTTCCTTCCTTTTGGATCTGGTGTTTTTGTATGAGACGTGGCCATTATTTGCCCTTTTATTTCAGAATTCACAGTATTTCACCTCCCATTCTGGCACTCATTCACTCTTTGCCAATTGCACGCACACAAACTCATGCCACTTATATTAGCTTGATTGATATGTAGGACGAAGTACAAAATAACAGCAAGAATAACAGGCCACACAAAGGTAGAGAATATACTAAATACTTCAGATTCAAGCCCCTGAACATACAGTAGAAACCAAAACATCACTCAAAAAATCCAACAGCTAAGATGAGCTGATAAGAGGAGCCTGTGGTGTCGGCTCCAGATGTTGAGACCCTGAATGCATCTTGCTGTTAGGGACCCTGGTGAATTTAAAACGCCTGATGCATTGTTATCTGAGATAGGCTATGGCTTTGGCCCTGGTCAGAGCAGGAGGGGATGCAGTTGAGGAAAACTAAACTTGGGCAAATCGTCTCTTAGCAACAACCAAACGTCCTCTCTCCCTTAAATGTATTCAGGTGATTTTTTTTTTTCTCCCCTCATCTGTCTTATCATTTTAGAAAAATAGAAATCAGGAAAACATCATTACAAAAATAAACCAGAAAGTTTGTCCAAAGTCTACATCCACACGACAACTTCACATAAATATCGACTGATATTGCACGGCAAGGGATTTCTTCTGATATGAAGTAAATCACTGACACAATTTGTAGAAAAAAAAACATGTTAGGACATTAAAATGATCAAAAGTTGCATGTCCTGGTCAGGTTTGATTATTATTCTTTTTTTTTTTTTTTTTTTTCTCCAGAGAGCCAAAGCAGCACAATCCCAGGCCCTCCTACATCAGGCAGATATATCCTCTGAGTCCTGCTCGAAAGAAAAGCAACCAAAAAAAAAAAAAAAAAAAAAAGCCAAAGAAAGAAAAGCTTCAGAAGTATCACTGGTGAATTTTGGTTGAAGGCACAGAGTTCCAAAAAAGGGTCGTAGATGCTGTTTATTGAAGTGCAGCAGCAGTTTTTTTTTTTGTTTTTGTGGGAGGGGATTCCTGTGGTCGTATCGACTCTCCTGATGGTCGGAGGGCAGGGCTTCAACTCTCTGCGGAGACAGAAACAAACAGAAGGCATGTGGTTATTGACCCATTTCAGAGGCCCTAACTTGTTAGCAATCAGTTACTTAAATCCCCATCCAGCAGTTACAGAGCAACATGATCCTTCATTTGGACCTGGTGTCTGAGTCCACCTGATGAATCTTAAGTCCAGTACTCCCTCTCTCTTTTAGCTCTGGTTTTGGTCTCCACCAGCTCGCGAGGGAAACATCTGTCTCTTTAGCTGTTAAATGCTCCACTGTGTCCACCAGCTGGTCTCTGGCTGGGTCTGTCTGCTGTTTGCTGCTGAGCAGGTAGTGGACAGTGGCTTTTTGCAGCTGTTTCTCTGAAAACATCTGCCTGCTGCAGCTGAAAACGACGCTATGAGAGTGAACCAGAGCAGTAAAAAGATAAAACAATGAGCTGAAACTCACTGTAAAGTTCTGTTAATTTGAGGGGAGCTGCAGATTCATCTGATAGTTCTATGTTGATCACTATGACCGACTCTTTACTCACTTGATCTTTTGTTATTGTAAAAAATATTGATCATAGCATTCTTTATGGTCCATGCACAGCCATTCTGAATGATCTGAATGCAGAAAATCGCCACGTAGTTAAAGAGTCGTATTTTCCAGACTTGAACTTTGTACAGAAACTGAACCTGTGAGATCTAACCAGCACTCTGTCAAAGAGACTGAAACCAAAGTGTGAGGTTTTGGTCAAATGTAGGGATCCTGAGAGTGGGTGGTTTCTGCAGGGTGGTCGACAGCTCAGGGTCTATATGTGTCGATTCGGTCCTCCCACCCCCACCTTTTTTCAACATCTTCCTCGAAGTTAATCCTCCCCGCATTGGCAGATGGTGCTGGGAGCATCCACGGCTGTGCCCTCAACAGCTCCTGTAGTTATGAATGATTGCATGGTCTTAGGCATTAAGTTGGATCAGTGTAATCCACTGCAGCATATGCAGCAGCAGCCCGCATGGCCAAATCCAGCAGGCGGGAGAACTTTCCTCATTCACTTTCCTCGCCAAATGCCCTCCAAGGAGGCCGCGAGGTGTTAACGTGGCCTCCGACGTGCCACCCTGACAAACACACCAAGGTGATGTCCTGAGTGAGAAACGAAAGCATGTGAAGTGCCATTCAGTCTTAGCTACCTGCTCAAGACTTTGCATGATACCACACACAAAATTAGTTGTTATTTTTTCTATGGGCTTAAGTTGAAATAAAAATTTAACCAGAAATTCACACCAGGGGCGGGACGTCAGCAGCAGGTACTGTAGAGGCCTGGAGACAACGATGATTTAAATCAACCCATTACAGGGTTCGAGGAGGCGAAATTTACCTGCATCAATGTCACCTGTAGAGGTGACAAACGAATTTGTGCCACTGACCAATCGCAAGCTGTCCTGACAGGGCTGACCTGTAAGGGGATGGAGAGCCGGAGGATCCAAACCAGATTAAGCTATTGTAGCTTTCTAGGCTTTTTAGTCAACGGTACAAAAACGTAATTTGAATAAACTATGCGAACGTATTGTCCCGTTAGCGACCAAGCTAAGCTCGGAAAGCTTTGTTTTCCGGCTCTTTAATGGATTTTTTTAAATTCAATGAAACGCTGTAGAACGACGAGCAAAATGTCAGACGTAGACCGTTAGCTCGATGGCGTCAGCAGCGGCACCTTTCACTTCACACCAACTTTGCTCCGCTCAGCTTCTGAGATGCTGAAAGTAGCGAGGCACCGAGCTAATTGATCATGCAATCCGCATTAAATAGAGTTCATTTATCAGTGTCATTTCAAAAATCAGAGGGTTTTTTTGCCATCAGTTACATTTATTCACTATGTTCTGGTTGTCAACTCAGTTTCTAGTGACACCTGAATTAAAAACAAATCATATTCAAATTTGGGGGAAAAACTTTTATCCTGGTGACAAACTGTGTTCACCAGGATAAAAGAGTAGCATTTAAGTAGGATCAGTGAGGAGTTTACAGAAGGAAGAAAGTCATATTTTTATTCGCTGATTCGTTCATTTTATTTCCACCTGCCTACCCTAGCGATCATAAACCAATAGTGAAAACAGGAAGCTCCTGGAGAAAGTGGAGGCCTCGATCGATCGTTGAATATCGAGAAAGGAGATTTGTGTGATTTGAACAGTAGGCACAAAATTGGAAGAAAAAAAAGACTTTGACAAGTGTCGCGTAGATCGTAGCTAATGTTAAATGAGTTCTCGCTGAACTCTCTCTTTGAGCTGGAAAAATGCAGCATTTTTGTGTTTTTTATCAATCAATCGGCAATCAATGGCTGGATTATCTGAGCAGAACTGAGCACAGTTGAAATGTAAACACACACACAGCAGGGAGTGTTTTTGAAATAAAGAGTAGCCACATAAAACTATACGATATGGATATAGGTGGGTCCGATGGAGTAAAATGTTCTTGCTACCGTCTTGGTACGGATGGATCAAAGCTGGAAGAGAACTCAATATGCAATAAAAAAAAAAAAAAAGTGTGTGTAAAGACCTTCATTACAACACCCAGCCGCCACAGTTCAAAAATCCTGGAGCTGGTACCGGACGTAGACAGAACAAATACAAATCATTCCAGAGGGGAAAAAAAAAAAGCGAAATTCAGGCCTGAATCTTCGTTTCAACTGACCTGCATGTGTGTGAAAACCTACAGGTTAGAGATTCTAACCCGCGACCTTCCCGCTGTGAGCAGACAGTGACACCGGAGTCTTTTATCTGCCTAAATCACGTGCATCTGAAACGCAGAGCTTTTCACTCGTGGCCGTTTTCTTGATTCTCCAACACTTTTTTAACATATATTGCCTCTTTTACATGCCCTCTTACGCAAAGATCGCTCGCTTGCAGGATAATTCACCACTGAATGAGATAAAACTGCCGCTTCCCTCTGCTCCTGAGGTTGAAACGTCCACTCACGCTGCGCATCTGTCCACAGCCCAGTCACTGACGACCCAGCAGGTGTTTCCCATTAGCAGGTCTCCTACTGCCGTCACTGCTGTAGCTGGAACGGGATTTCAGTTTCTCCTGGAACTTTCATTTTACGATAAACCTTCATGACATTTTAAGCAGCGGATGGTTAACGGTGTTTCTGTAGCTAGTGGATCGAATTGATAAGATCTGCATATTATTTCCCCCCCCTGAACCTTTCCTAACCTCCCCCCTGTGGGTCTCAATGACCGACCTCCTCTCACGTTTTCATTTTTCATTCATGACGTTAACAAATCCCTTCACCTTCCCGTGACCTTGCCTCCAGCCTCACGCGTGCTGGATTTTTCTGAATGGCTTAATCATCGATTATCCTGCGATCGCTCAGTCTGTAATCGCTCCGATGTCCTCAGCTGGATGTCTCGGTCTGGTCCCTGCGACACGCTGATGACTACTGACCTAACCGCGCCTGTCAAACTCAGACTGTGTGACCTATGAAATAGGATTCATAGAAGTTCATTTAGGATGTTGCTCATGTCTAGGATTCTCTGCATATTATGACGTGTTTTAGAAAAGTAAATCAGTTCAGCTAGAGTGATCAATACTATCAATCTCCAGGTCATTTAATCATCAGGCTAAATTGTGCAATTTTAAATATGCTGCTTCCTTTAAATGAGGCTCTGTCTTTCTCTTGGTCCCCTCTGTTTCTGTCAAGGTCTTTAAAATGTCTCACAGTTTACAAAAAACAGGCTTTAAAGATCATTGATTGTCTGAATTGGAATTTATGAGGGCTTGATTTTCTACAGTTTTTTTTTTTTAATGAATTAATGCATTGGTTTTTTGTTTTGTTTCTTTTGTCTTTCAGCTCGTCAGTCTGGGCTGTACCAATGTGTCAAACGTGACAGAATATAGTTGGTATCAAAATGCAGAGCAACGGATAATTCTGTGATAGTGAACTCAAAACTTTGGGTCTTTTGACAAAACGAAGCCGTGTCAACATGTTAACTTGGGAATAATGACGAGCGTATCTCACTATTTTCTGTCATTTACACCGAGCAAAGTGATTATTAAGGAAATATACATCGCATTGTCAGAAAGTCTCAGTAGTTGCACATCCCTCCACAATCCTTCTTCCCTCCAACTTACATTAATGCAGATTTCTGTATTATTATTTGCACTTTGCAAATATTATTTATACCGTGAACATTTGCACATTCATTCAAAGGTATTTTGTAGTTTCCAGCGTCTTCTTTTAAACTCTGTGCAGCTCTTTCCACTTTGATACCTGTACTTTCTCTTACTCTCTATATTTCATAAATGTTCACCAACATTTATGTCAAAAACCTTCTTGGCCACAAACCTGTTTCCGATTCTGAAGATAACTGTTGGTTGCCGCCTTGCAGTTTTTTCCTATGACGGAGCAAAACGACCCGGACCGGAGGTTCTCTGTCTCGTTAATGACTTGACACAGAAGAAAAAGAAATTTGATAGAATACAACTTGACCGAAAAAAAAACAAACTCCGTATTAAAGAAAAACAGGTGAGGTCTTAAAACTAGACCTTTGAAACTCTCAGACGGAGTCGCCCCTTTCAAGGCTCAGGCCACAAAATGGAAGACGGAGGTTCCAGTACGGTTGATGATGAACTTAACTGGTGCAAGTGTCAAACAAATCAGCAAAGCGTAGAGAGAACCTGGGGCTTGTGGAGCCCCTGAGCAGTGGCCCACTTTGCCTGGTTGGTGATCTGTTTAAGCCACTTTAAAATCCAGATGTCACTGCAGCAGTAGTTGTACACAAGAATCCTCAGCTTCAAGTAGTTAAAGCAGCAGTAGAAGCTGAGAATACTCCTGTACTTTCACTGCTGATACTTTGACCACATTCAGCTGAAAATAGTTATGTAAACTGACTTAAGCACGGTTTCGAATGCAGGACTTTTACTTGTAATGGAGTAGTTCTACAGCGGTTTTGGTACTTTTACTCCGGTAAAGGATCTGAGTACTTCCCCCGCCGCTGCCTGTTAAAGTGTTGACTAGAACCCTCTGATGTCTTCACTCCAGTCTGTCTCATTACGAACCACAGGGTGGCGCTGCAGTGTTTCTCCAGATTTCCCTCCCGTCTCACGTGGGAGGTTTCCATCTGGTTTTGGTCCTAGAGAAGAGAGGCTGCTCTGTTTGGTTGACTTCGTTCTGGTGCGGTTTGTCCTGCACGGGGTGGCGTGGTCAAGACGTTTCATCACTAACACCCCTGAGGACGGCAGCCTGCCTGTTTCTGGGAATGATGGTCCCCTTTCTTTTTTATTTCCCCCTCCAACACTCCGCAGATGTAATTTTACACGAAGCTGCAAACGGTGACATCTGACATTAGGGCACCCCGGCAGTCTGATCCCCCTCTGGACTATTTTAAGCACGAGTGCGTCGTGCGTTGGACGATGCGAAGCAGATCAAGTGCAGAGATCTCTGCACGTATGTCTCCCTGTCGGTTCCCGATGAAGACGTGGGAATATATGCACAGAGAAAGAACTGTGCGTGTGTTAGATTTGATGATTCACTGCTGGGTTTGTGAAACATCACAGTGACCTGCAGGGTGTCTTTCCTGCTGTCATCTTACAAAGTGGGAGAGATTTTATTTTCTGTTTTTTGGTTCCACCGCTAATTTGGATTTATTCGTGGCTGCCGCGGTTGCTATTTTCCACAGGGGGGAAAAAAGCCGAGTTTGCAGTAAGATTTCTGACCTTGACTTTCAACCTTTCCAGTCACATATTTACAGTCACCATGATAAGTGGCTGCCGGAGGTCATTTGCATTAATCGCCACATCCATTCTTCACACGGTGTGAGTCATGAAGTAGCGCTGAAATCAAGCTTTAAATAAGTATGAGGTGACAGCCGGACAACACGGAGTCCCGGTAGTGACAAATGTCACTAACAGCCAATCTGATTGGGTAAAATTATATGTAAATATGATGATGATGATGATAATAATCAAGTATTAAGTATTATTTTTTTTTATCCCAAAACAATGAGGATAGAAAACTAAAGCTTTTTTTCTACATGACAGATGTTGACAATAATTGGCTGTTAGCTCCTAAATTCACTCTATTATTTCTCATTTTATTCACTTAATGACATTTGTTGCCCCTGGGACTCTGCTGGGATATATTAGTAAATTTTATCAAATTTACATTCGATAAAAAACAAAATGTCGTGTTAGGTATTACCTGCAACAGGAAGAACTTGCATCAAAACATTTGATGTATACGGTGTCCAGAAGCAGTAGTGTTTGGTGCTTTTGTAATCGTGCGTCTAAAGTCAGAAATGTATCCAAGAGATGTAAAAATAGAAATTTATACGATTTTTAATGTTGAAAATACTGAGTATAATCGCCGTCTCTGCGGCTTTAACGAAAAAAATCAGTAGTGATTTTAAAAATGCACGTTGCTCGAGCCCTAAACGGGACTGCGACGGTCGACGAGGTGTGGCTGTTGGGTCTGTTTTTCACCAAAGACCCTCCCTGACCTCTGGCTGTGAGGGTGGCCGGCAGATCGCGTAGCGCGCTCGGCATTATGCGCTTAATAACAGACACTGCAAATCCCAGCAGGACGGGTTCCAGCATCAGTCAGCAAAGCGCTGCAGCCTGCAGGACTTAGCTTGAGCCAAAGTGTTTTTGCAACCATTACACAGATACAACCGTAGTTTTAAAAGGATCAGCACACATTTCAGATCTCGGCAGAGGAAGAAAAAAAAAAACACACACGCACACACATCTCAAATCTGGATGCATAAATTGACCATATCCAAATCTGTTTTCACACCCAACCTACATAATCCGGGGACGTCTGGCTGTTTCTTGCATGGACAGGAATTATGGGAAATCTGACAGTGACAGCCAGTCGAGAGGAGGACTACAGCTGTCACAGTATGTCGCATATGTACAAAAATAACAGCGTTGGCTAAAGATGCACGTTGGTGGAGCCCTAGTATAGACGGCGGCGATAAAAGAGCTGTGACTGTTGAATCGGTTTTTCTCCTGAAGCCCCTTTCAGACTGGATTTACGTCTCTAGGGGGGTAGTGGTGATTTTAACAAAACCCGCTCTGGTCAGTGATTTTAATCCCATCACCCCCACCACAGCAGTAGTTACAGCCACGATGACTTCCTGTTTTTCTGTGAACTGGCTGCTCCTCCCGTCATTTAAATCCCGTCCGGAGCCACGGTCTTGGGTTTTAAAGAGGATCTCTGAGTCCTTTCCTGCGTGAGGAGCCGCTTTTCCTTCTACTTTATTGAACAAATCCTCCAATCTGAGCGACTATATAGGTCGCCCGTCCCTACCCTCGGATACGACCCTTAGAGCGTAGCAGCGGCAGGCATGCCGGACCCTCGTCGTCATGGTAACAGCCATAAACAGGCAGTGCAGTTTATGGAAGGGTCACGGTTTGGTGAGGTTTAGGAAAAGATCGTGGTTTGGCTTAAAATAAGTGCTTCCTTGAGATCAGAGGATCTTCACGGTCGCAATGACAAACACGTGGTTAAGGTTGTGGAACGGTCACGGATTAAGGAATCAACGGCGACTATTAGTTTCAAACTGCCTCGTCAAAGTCCTGTGTTTTATTCACCCCGACCTCCTTGCAATGCGGACTTTACTTTATTTTCAGTATGTCACCTGACTTGGTCATAATTACTACGGCCGAACAATAAAACGTAACAATGGCTCGTAATAAGCTGCCGCACAGATGATGACCTACAGGCTCTTTTTTTGTTTTTTTGTTTTTTAGAAGGTAGAGCAGGTCGTCCACTAACCAGAAAATTGATGGCTCCATCCCCGGCTCCTCCAATCCACATGGTAAAGTGTCTTTGGGCAAGACCCTGAACCCTAAATCACCCCCCGATGTGTCATCAGTGTGTGTGTGTGTGTGTGTGTGTGTGTGTGTGTGTGTGTGTGTGTGTGTGTGTGTGTAGAAAAGTGCTCTATGAATGTGTGTGTGGAATGGTGAATGTGGCAGATGTGTAGAGCTCTTTGACTGGTCAGTAAGAGTAGAAAGGGGCTATATAAGTTCAGTCCATCAATACGCTCAGTGTGAAATTAGACTTTTGTGCGAAATTGGAGGAAGTCAAAAATATTTTTACTAATCTGATTGGTGGAAACATGGAACCAACAACATGCAGGGCTATTCGGGAAACGATATGACAACAGGAAACATTTTAAAAAAAAGTAATGGGGCTATAGCTTATCAAATGTTCTGTTGTAATGTCAGCCACAAGCATTTGTTTACACTTTGTTAAACTGTCCCAGTAAAAGCTGCTGAACAGGCTGTGATCAGCTCCTGTCTGCAGCGTAGCCGTGGACGTTCAGAAAACTGCCACTGGATCACTGTGATGCTGAAGGAAACTTAAAAACAGCAAGATTCTGAATGAAGTTCTGCAGCCCCTTTTTTCTCTGGTGGACGTATTCGCATCGGACATCTGAGGTATATTACTTTGTTCTCTCTCTTTTGCCGTCTTCCTGCTGAATGTCCATGTTTATTAGAGACCATATCCCGTTATTTCACCAGGATTAAAACACCATCCAAAACAATGAGTTAAATTACCGGGCACGGCGAAGATTACTTTGCCCACCTCCCTCTGTAATGTTAATCCGGCCTGAGTGGGGCTAAAGACATATTTTTACTGAGCCTCATCACTGAAGTAGTTGCCCAAAAAGGAGGGTAAACTATAAATCCTATCTCCTTAATACCCCTTGTGGATTTGTATCACTAGGGTTCGTTTAAGCCTATAATATGTAAGTAAACACTTGTCTGCAGTTGACATAGGATAGTTTTGTTTTAAAACATAATGCGTTTGATTTTTGTGTTAGCATGGGAGTGCAAGGCACCAGCACAACTTCAGTGCAACTGTAGAGAATCAAACCATTCACGGGGTCTCTATTGCATAAAAGATCTGTGCTCGTGTAACACCATGGACGGACACATGAAAACATCCACACAAGCCAACGTGATCTCAGTAGCCCAGGCTGGCATTGCAGGCCAATACTTCAGCCCTGCCACGCAGATGCCTCAACAAACATCTCTTCTAATTAGCAGATTTATGCACGGAAATAAACACAACTTTAGCCCCGAAGCATAAAAACATCACTCTACACTTGCCGCAAGCACCTTAGCATCACATGGGGCAACAAATGCAACGAGACTACATGCCAATGCCTGGAACTTCCCAAGTGGGACGTCTCCCACTTGGTGAAAAGAACTTCAAACATGTCAACAAACGGTTGGCAGAAGAGGCTGCAGATGCTCCACCGCTGCAGTTCCAGATAAAAGCCAACGTTAACAATAACACAATAGATTCAGCCCATTTTATGGGAGCTACTGAATACACCGTTTGTTTGGCTCTGGTTTCACTTGAACTGCTACAAATCTGTAGTACAAAAAAAGAAGTTAATTTAGGCTGTTTATCTGGTGTGAATGCAAGGTTAGCATTAGAGCTAACACCCCGGAATAATGCCTGGACACTCCCACGTCAGAATAACGACGTGTGTTTCCTGTTCTTTGACACGGTTTCAGTTCTAACATGCTGATGTTCAGAAGGTGTAATGTTTCACATTTTCACCATCTTGGTTTAGCGTGTTTCCTAATTTAAACGTTTCCCTATTAGCGCTGAACACAGAGTCCAGCTGAGGCTGATGAGAATCTCATTAGTTTTGCAGGTATGTGGTCATAAAGTACTGGACAAATTAAAATTTTGACCTGACACCAGATTAGAAATTAGAGGATCACCAGTCATACTGGTACTGACATTTCAATGGATAAATGTTGTTTTATTTTATTTTATTTTTAATTTCTACCTGCTGTTGGTGCGAGACAAAGGACAAGGAGTCACCACAGCCAAGAGGACTCGTCCTCGGATGTCTGAACCAGATTTCATGGAAATCCATCCGATAGTTGTTGAGATATTTCAGTCTGGACCAAAGTGGTCACCCGGCATTACCATCCCCAGAGCCACACTACTAATTTGGCTTAAAAGACGGACGAAAATGTAAACCTTATCCAGGGAAAAGTGAAAAAAAAAAAAAAAACCAAAAAAAATAGAGCAACCAGAAGCACAACACATGGAGTTCCTAAAATAAAACAGTTGCTAAACATCCTGTAAAACACAGAATAATCCCCTTCATGGGAGAGTATACAAATTCTATATTAAAGCATCTTTATTTTTATGAAAACATATTGGTAACACTTTGAGAACCGCATGGTAAAATAATTATATAACATCCTAAGTATTAACACTATCCTTCAAAAGAAAAGCCTCTCACAGGATTTCACAGGAATCTGAAATTCCCTGTTCATAATCTAGTGCAACAACATACATAAAACTAAATGTCTGGAAGTATTTTTTCAGGAAAATGTGTGGACAGAGATGTAGAAGCTTTAGCTTAAAATGTGTACTTTTCAAAAAAAGTACGATTATCTACCAAATGGTGAACAGCTCTCGTTTGGTTTGTAAAATGTTCTGTATGATGGTGCATCTGTGAGCCAGAGCAGTTCTCCTCTTTAGCTCCACTTCTTCCCTGGTAGCTTAATCGCCTGAGATGAATGAAAGAACATTCGGCGCTGCTGGTCGTCGACACAGCCCACGACTTCACACCCTCGTCCTCGCTGAGAGGGAAGTGTGATGGAGATGAGCTGCAGTGAGACACCGACACACTGCTGAAGTCACGCCCATGAAGGCGCAGATTCTGCAGAGGTCTGCAGTGTTTGCATCACCAGAACGACCAAATCGCAGAGTCATGCCTCTCAGTAACTTATCAACAAGACAAGATCTTTGATGAGCAGGATAAACACTTGGTACAATGTCTCGTAACACACCAAGACTTATAATCAGTGAGCCAAGAAAATCATGCTTAAGGTTCAATCAATCAATAATTTGTATAATAACAATGGACCAAATTATGTGTCATGGTATGGTGTCAGCTCTATGGGGCTTTTTAGCCTCTTTTAGCTCCTAGTTCTGGTTTTGTGGCACATGTCCTGCCTGGTTCAGTCTCCGCTGTTTTTCAGAGAAACAGCTGTAAAGAGCCACTGTCCACTACCTGCTCAGCAGCAAACAGCAGACAGACCCAGTCAGAGACCAGCTGGTGGACATAGTGGAGCATTTAGCAGATGGGAGCTGGTGGAGACCAAAACCAGAGCTAAAAGAGAGGGAGTACTGGACTTAGATTCACCAGGTGGACACTAACACTACTTTACTTTTGTTATTCGGCAAAACTCTATGAAAAGTGCCTTTAAACAACTGCAAATCCTCCGCACTGATATAGAGGGGTGGACAAAATGTTTTAAACACCTGTCAGTACAAACTAATACAGTTCAACAGAATCTCTAACTGCATCCCCCAAAAAGATCATACAGTTTCAACAAAAACTTATCATTATAAGCGTTATAAAGTGAAATTTGCTGCAGGACTGCAGTCATTTATGTGTGTAATCCTGCATTAATTGCTGTATTGTTAACGAAGTGATTTCCCTTACACCCTTGTTTGAAAGATAAACTAGGAACACACTCCGTCATGTGAGAGCTGACTCACGTCTGTGACCAGCATCCGCAGCCGTTTGCCAGAGGGTTTATTGGAAGCCGCGTCGTTAACGCTGTCCGACCGATGAAATCCGATCGAGCGAGGCCCGCCGTGATTGGCCCCTGGGAGCCTGTGACCCTCGCCTCCCGTGCCTGCTGTTGGTACCAACAGCAGCTCCGCTCCGATTACTACAAACAGCACAACACGCACACTCACATATTGTCTATTTATATCTCGGGTTAGACATGGTGAATATTATTACTGAGTAATTAAATCTGTGTGTTCATGCATGGCTGATGTGACACATGGAGTCGAACGTGCTGCTGTGGCCTGTCAGCTGTAAAAAAACAAAACAAAACAAAAACCAAAACACAGGAGTTACATGACGCAGTTGTGCCACCTCGTCTGTGAATAATGAAACAGGATTTTCCCTCTTTAAGCCCCTAAAAATAGACCCCAAATTCAGGATGGGGGTGTCCGTCCATCCTTTTAGCCAAATGGAGGGTCACATTCCAGGTCTGCGTCCTTTACATCATCATCATTATGTTACAAAGCTACATTATGTCTCATGGAAATGTTACTTAATCTCGGCCGGCAATATTTCTAATGCATCGGCATTAATAATACCATAAAACAGCACTGCGGTGCTGATGGTTAATAAAATGTCAGAAAACTGTGAAATGCGCCAGTCAACGTCGTCAGACATCTTGTTTTGCACGACCAGCGGTCCAGAAATCAAAGATCATAGTGGTGTAGTATATCAGTATTGTTATAGAGATACTACTTACTTACATAGTGTACCAAACTCTAAAAACTAGGAGGAACTGATCGTCGTGAGTTGAAACTAGCACAGCTGCTGTGCTAGTGCGATTAACAGAGGACAAATACTACAAGACTGCAGCAGTTACAGTTCGATAAATTAGGAGAGAAAGGCAAGAAAGGCGACGCTCTTCGTGTCTGACCTGAGATGTTTGACAGCGATCAGGACAGACTGTGAGCCGGAAAAGATCCGCCTCAGCTTGACCTTTGGTCAAAGTGAATGTGTCCGAGCACCGTACATCCAGTCAGATCTGTGTGGACGGCGGAGCCTCACAGGGGCGTCACGCAGACCTCGGGGCCGACTTCATGTCTCTGTCATCTCTCCGAACAGCTCCAGTGTCACCTCCCAGCTGCCTCTCCGACCTGCCTCCGTGTTCACGCAGTCTGAAGGTGACAAACTGGAAAACTGTGCTGCTGCACCTTTTTGAAAGCTGTTTTTATAGCCGCCTGCTCCTACATGTCACACATTCATCCACGCATTTCCGAGCTGCAAGTCAGCTGATGTACGGAGACATCTATTTTCTACTGAAAAATTAAACCTCTACACCAACCTTGTCTCGGATAAAATATCTTTACAAGCTGCTAACTTGCAACAAAATCGGACTCAGGCGGCTCCGGCGTGATATTTGGGTTAAAGCATTAACACTGGCATTATTCTATGTTTTTATTTATTTCTTTTTAGTGTAAACATGTCCCACAAATATATATATCGTTTCATTTGTTAACAAACTTTACTCAAATAGGAGGACGTAGCGCATTTGTTGGGGACTATTTTCAGCGGCGGATTAATCCACGTTCGGTGCTGTAGCGAGTATTCGGGGGCAGCAGGACAGTGTGTGTGTGTGTGTCCAAATAAACTACAGTGTGTGTGTTCGTGGTGACGAAGGAACACGTCGCCACAGTGAGAATCACCGACGTGTTCTGATAGTTTCTGGACGACGATGGAGCATCTGCGGCTCAGAGGAACCGGTACCTGTCAGTAGGAGACACTCGGTGTCGGTTTGAGTCGGACATGACGGAAAACGTAGAATATCCTCAGGCTTTAAGTTTCCCACCATCCCACCATCTTTCTCTGACCGTAATCACGATCTTTAAGTTGCCTGAACAACAATTCATAAAAAGATGTACTGGTATTGCTCGCCAGGAAGAGGTAGTCACACACTTTTACTTCTGCAAAAGTTCAAATACGACGGTGTCGAAAAATATTCTGCTACAAGTAAAAGTTCAGCATTTAAAATGTCACTTAAGTAAAAGTACAGAAGTATTGTTAAAGAAAAGGCTCAGTGTTATATTATTATGCTGAATATGACATTATGGGATTTATATGACAGATGAATTAACGTTAACCTTTGTCATGTTGTAGTTGCTGGAGATTAAGCTACTTTTACCTATTGTATATATTTTTGGGTAGTTTGATCTGTAGTTTATTATTATTATTATTATTATTTTATAAACTGAGGCTATTAATTTTGATCCAACACATTTTTATTAATCTCAGTTTGTTTAATATGACCACGTATATTTTAACGTTTTAGTAGCGAGTCTTCTTCGTGTCGGGTCAGACTCTGTAAAACGAGAGAAAAGCCAAAGCAATATCAGCTTATCAACCAAAAGCCGAGCCAAAAATAAATCTCGGGGCTTTTCACCTTAATAAACACAAAGAGGTGACAAGATATTTTGTTAGAGTCCCAACCTTTTCAAAGCCCAGCATCCAATTTGCCCCCTTTTCTTGCGACTAGTCTTCTTTAAATTTATGATGGAACTGTTGTTTTTTTTGTTTGTTTTTACACAGTATTTACCTTATTTGCATTTAAACATACCTCTTCTTATTTTGTTTTCTACTGCAGAAATCTGACAGGCACTAATCTGCTTGTTTAAATATACCAACATGTACCTTTTTTGCATATTATTTAAGCAGAGTACTCCGAGTTTCCAGCCTCTTCCTGCCCACGGCCCTGTCTGTTTTTGGTTTTTTTTTCCTCTTTCTTTTTTTCTTCCCCTGCCCACGTGTTATTCGACGGTCCAAACTGACCTCTGATCTGTCAGACAGACGGTCTGCAGCTCTGCGTTCGGCCTCGCCGGCTGACATGTTTCTGCGGAGTGAAGCCATGCGCACGCTGACCTTTATGTTCCCGCTGCTGTTTGGACTGTATCAGCCTCTGCTGCGTTATGTAAACACGTCACGTTTACATGTCGTTTTTAGCACTGAAAGATCTCGGTGTGACCATACAGTGTTCAGTTTCGTCGGAAGGAAAACACGGGCTGTCTTCATGTTCAGC
This sequence comes from Xiphias gladius, assembly GCF_016859285.1. Classification (NCBI taxonomy): domain Eukaryota; kingdom Metazoa; phylum Chordata; class Actinopteri; order Istiophoriformes; family Xiphiidae; genus Xiphias; species Xiphias gladius. The sequence continues at coordinate 1,409,555 of NC_053401.1, read as the reverse complement.
ATTATTACCCTTCTAGTATTAAAGGGTCAATTCACTCGAATTACAAAAGGCATATTTTCTCACTTCCCTCTCCTGCCGATGCAGATAATGCAGATAGTGTTGGTTTATTGTTCATTTAAAACATATTTTTGGTGCTCACGGCATTGAATAATGAAATAAAAAATAGTGAATAACGTTAAGAAACAATGTCCTGGTGCTCTGCATATTCCACAGAGCACACGCAGATTTTTGTTTGCTTCATTCGTTGGTCGTTTTTGTAAACATCACTATGCATTTCCACGAACCTTGACTGAGCACTTATTTTAGCACAAATCGTGATCTTTTCTTAGACAAACCTCAATATTTAAGTATTTTTCAGCAGGGATTTTAATGTCCTGCAGACCAGAAAACCAGAGGTCTCGGACAAGGGACGTCTTTTGTACTTTTGACTTTTTGCACATATATCATACACTTGAATCAGTGTGACTTGCTATTTATTTTTTTTTGCTGTATTTCCAGTTTCTGTTGTGGAAAACGTTCAGGAAATCGCACAGAAATCCTCAGAGGAGAAGACTTCAGATTTTGTCTATTTACCGTCGACGTTTTCTCCAGCGTCAAAAGTAACACATACACATACATAGGATGTGTCGTGGGAAAGCTGAAAGCAGTGATGGAAGAGGCAGTCAGATCATTTTTAACCGTTTTACATAAGGCTGCATCCAGTTACGTTCCTCAGTGAATCCACTGGATTGTATGTTTGGTTTGTGTTTATATTTCAGGAAATAGTGACACCTTCATGAAGCTTGTTTTGTCCAACCAACAGTCCAAACCTAAAAATGATTGAAACTGGATTGACATTAGTTAAAGTAATCGAAAGGAAAAGCACCAAATCTGGTTGAAATGTTTGGCATTTTAACATGAAAAAAATTACAAACGATTATCTAAATAATTGCTGATTAATTTTCTCTCAATTGGCCAATCAATTAATCAACTATTTGTTTCAGCTCCAGCTGCCTACAGTAAACTGTTGGATAGTTTAATTTATAACGAAGCATCACATTTTATCAGCTCTTCATGTTTTTTTATGCAAAAATCTGAATTTGTAAAGTAACTAAAGCTGTCAGGTAAATGTAAATGCAGTAGAAAGTACAGTACATGCCTCTGAGGTGTAGTGCAGTAGAGAAAAGAATCAAGTAAAGTACAAGTACCTCACAGTACCTACGTTTCTGAGTCGACTTATCTGCGATATTGCGTCATGTTTTATACACTGATCACGTTTTGTGTGCAAAATCTCTATCTGCAAAGTAACTGAATCTGTCTGACAAAATGTAATGCAGAAAAAAATGCAGTATTTCCCTCTGAAATCTATCAATGCGGTGGAAGTAGGAGGTAAAACTAAATTCTAAATACTCAAGCAAAGTACAAATATCTCAAAACCGTACTTGAGTAAATGTACTTAGTTACATGCCACCTCAGGTAAAAGCCTGTAAATTAAGGGAGAGAAAACCGGACAAAATCACCCGACAGTTAAAAGAGTTTAGCTGCTAGAAAACGTGCATCGGGAACCAGGATCTGATATTTTGTGATCTTGACAAAACCCTCTGTTTCCAGAGGCCCGAAAAACGAATACTGCCACTGGACAAAACGAGGCTTGTCTTAATGTGGCCTCTGCAGGTCGGACGTCTGATTGGCTGAAAGCAGCAGCGCCCTGAGGTGACAGCTTCATCATCATCCTCATCATCCCCATCCCTTTCGGAGGCAGTGTAGGTGCTGTGGTGCCCCGTGGCAGACAGTCACGGTGCTGCACTTAAAGCAGATGACGCAGAAGCGAAGGCAGCGGCCGCTCATGTGGAAACGCTGCATTCGGTCTGGTTAGATAACGCTGCACTGATGCCTCTTTGTTTGCTTGTTTTCTGCTTGTTTGGTTTTTCTCTCTCTGCTTGCAGAAGCGCCGCCGTCTGTGGTGACACAAACTGCTGAAATACACCTGATACTAAAATATGTCCCGAACGAAGATGTTAGGGGGGCATTTTCTAACCTGCACGTGTTTTATGCTTTATAATTTACAGACTAGTTACACCACTGATATCATTGCCCTCCGTTACACCTGAGCATTTATATTAGTAAGGTTTCATATTGACCATTTTAATAGCAAATAGCAACGAATCAAATCTGATGTCATCTTCCAAATGAGCATCTTCAAATTTTAATCATTAATAATATGTTTTTAAGCGTCTTTTTCAATGAATTTCCTCAAGTGTGATGTTCATTACAGATTAACGGTCTGTCTTTTGAAGGGGGCACTGGAGGCGTATGTATATGAGCTAGGAATTTTCAAAATGCTGGAGCTTTTTGAATCGAGACAAGAGGGAAAAAGAGAGAAACTGGAGGAAAGTAACAGGAATTACCAGAGTTTCTGCTGAGTTTTGAGTCCAGACAATGAATATTATATAGAATAACTGAAATTCTCAAACAAAAATCGGACACTTGACTTCACAATTCTTTCATCTAGCGCAAAGCCAGACATAGAGAGCCTCGCTTTGCTGTGACAACTGATGAACCTACACAGAATCGTCAGCTGAACCTGCAGCTCCCCCTCGGCTTCACGGAGCTTTACAGTGAGTCTCAGCTCATTGTCTGTCTGTCCAGACCAGGACTTTGCTGCTCCGGTTCACAGTCAACGCTCTCATAGCGTCGTTTTCGGAGAAACAGCTGCAGCAAACGGCAGACGGACCCGGTCAGAGACCAGCTGGTGGACGTGGTGGAGCATTAAGCAGCTGAAGAGCCAGAGATTCACCTCAGGAGGCGGTGGAGACCAAAACCCGGTGAAGATAAAGGAGAGGGAGTGCTGGACTTGGATTCATCAGGGGGACTCAGACACCAGATCCAGGTGAAGGATCGTGTTGCTCTGTAGCTGCTGGATGTGGAGATGAGCAGCTGTTTGATCACAAGATCAACATTAACCTAAAAGGTGAATATACGTCACTGTTGTGGTCAGTGCTTGTTTCTGTTAGAAAAATAAAAACAGTTGGACAAAAACACTGTTTTCCTTCATGTTATATTAAAAAAAAAACTATGAAAAAAATATGCGCAAAATATCCTTTTTAAAAAAAGACAAATGTTTCTTCTGTCTTCTTCTCTTTGTGTATTTTCCATAAACGTACAGAACCCCAACAACTGAGCTACGTACCGATCTAAGGATTTCGTGTTGCCTCCAGTTACTAACCAAGGTTTTTTTTTTTCTTTTGTTTAGTTTTTTTCTAGCACTCGGAGCACATCCTTCCTCAGAGCACGATTAGGAATCTGCCTATTTTTGCATTTCATACCTTCATTAACCACGGAGACACTCGTCAGGATGAGTCAGCGCGGTGTTAAAGTGGAGGTGATGTTACCATGAGTGAAATTAGCAGTGGAAACCCCCCCCCGGTCGGTTTGATGATCACGGTACAGGAAACAGCAGCAGAGGGCGGCAACACCGAGAGGGATTAATTAGCATCCTCAGTAGAGTTTACATATATTTGATTAATTCAGGCCCTCGCAATGCCTTCCATTTTAAAGATAACTGCTCTTCTCCCGGGCTAAACAATTAGGTTACATAAGCTCATATGAGTCTTACATTTCCATGTCACAGACCGCGAGCCAGCTGAGCAGCTCGGCTGAAAACCCTTAATTATCACACACCGATGAGGCAATCATTTTCTATTTACTTGTTCACTCTCTCTCAGTCCCACACACACACACACACACGCGGCCCCAGTTATTGACCCAGCACAGCCCAGGTTTAAAATAACCTACGGATAAAGTGAACTCCACGTTGCCGTTTTGATCCGCCTTTTTCAGATTATTATGGGTGCGCGGGCCTTCACTACGTGTTCAGGGTTTATAGTGCAGCTCACTGTATGTTTCACTGATGGTTTAGAAATGAACGGTTGCATAATGCAAAGCACAAAGTCTATTTATGTTTAGTAAATGGTATCGTGTCTGCCCGGACTTATTAGTTGTCACTGCCGCCGTTCAGTCTCCAAGGCTCATTATTTTTGTTTCATATTCTTTTTTCAACATGTTATTTCAATATTATTTAATTTTTACATGGAAATGTATTCATTTTACATTCTACAATGTAAATGACAATTAGATTTTAAGAAAGTAATTTCCCCTCCGTAGCTTCCGCGACATGCGAGCATCCCTTCTGGTTGAGTCCCGTCCTGCCTAATGGAAAGGAGGCTGTGCAGAGTTCTACTATTCTCGGCCTAGGAAATAAATATTAGTGAAATAAGAAATATTATCGTACGCGGTTCGATTTAGTAAAATTTTGTGGTTAAATCTTTGTTGCCGCCCGTTATCAGTTTTTTGCCTGTTACATTTTTATTATGAGGCTTTTTTTTTTTTTGAGCACACGCAACCTTAAATTTTCTTCAAAAGGAGTATAATTTTCTATTTCCATTTAAAAATGTAACCGAAAAGGATGATGTAGGATTGACATTGACAGGATGACCCCCCCCCAAAAAAAAACAATTATGTTGCATATGTTTCAGGTAAATTTGGCAGGTAACTTCAGCTCATGTCCCTGGGTAACATTACCCAGGGACATGAGCTGTGGTGAATACCTGTGCTCCTGCGACCGAACCTCCATACAGACGATTGGTTCTTATGCAACTGGAGGCTTAAATCCTGCCCATCAACAGTAGAGATTACAGTGAATAAACGTGGAGGGGGGGGGCAGTGCAGTGAACTATACATTAACTAGGTTTTTAGCTCCAGCTTCAATCCTCCAGCTCCGTACAAACGATGCCATGCGTGCTAATTTAAAGGCGACCAGTCAAGGGTGAGGGATCGCACAGTTCTTGACTGTAAACCCACTGACCAACATCAGTAAACCTACAACATTAGACATAAGAACTTCTTTGCTCTCTTTGTTTTTACTCGGCGTTTGCTTTCGGTTCTCCTGCGAAGCTGGATGATGACTCAGCTGTGGTTGATGAGAGTGATTGTGGCCTCCAGGGAAACACCTGAATGTGTAGGACTTAATGACAAGTTTGTGTTTGCCTCCGGAGGATCGGTTTGTGTTCATTTTGTTTGTATATCTTGTTATTTATCCGTGTTTACGTCAATGTTACAAAATCGGATGAAAAATATAATAAAACTGATTTTTATAAACAGCACTTAGTTTCCAGATGAAAGACACAATGAGAAGCAGATTTACGTTTTCTTTCTTTTCGTTCTTCATTTCCAGACAGATTCATGGGGAAATCAGTTTTAGCACAGAGAAGAGATGAGAAGATGAGCATTGTATTTTACCTAGTGTGTAACCTAGTGGTGATGTGGTCACCGCTGGCGCTTAGAGGTGGTTTCCCTTTTTATTAGTTTAATACATGGGCCATCCTCTTTATGACCCTCGCACTTTTATCGTCTCTTTGAACGTTGTGGTTCTGACTGTCCAGCCGCCGAAATCCAGATCAGAGAAGCTCTGAGATGATACGAGTGTTGATACACTCATCTGAGTCCTCACCTATCGCCCAGAGCTCACAACAATAAGCTTAACGCGATTTTCCGGTCTCAGGCCGCGCACAGGCCGCCATGTCTTACCGGGTAAGGTTGTCGGGGCTGCATGAAACCTGAAGAGAAACACCTGCAGACACTGCTCAGGGATGGAAACGCGTTTTTTTTAATCTACAGTAATTCTCCTAAAAAGATGCTGGAGTTGAACACCAGTCAAAGACGAGACAGTAAAGTGCAGAGCTCTTTGTAGTAAAATGCAAATACAACGTAGTCTATGATAAAATATCAGGTGTCTACAAAGGAACATAATAGGGTTTTAAGTAAAGTTGGAAAATCTGCGAAAGAAAATGCTAATTAATGCTCATTTTCATCCGCTACCGTTATGCCAATATTAGGATCTGGTTCGTCGAGATCGACAGCGGGTGGAGCTGATTCTCCAGTCGCTGCCATTAAACCACCACAGAAGAAGAGTTCACTTCGGGACGAGGTCGTTAAAAGAAGCTGCAGTCGAAGCTCAGACGACGGAGAACCACGTGGAGAACGTGATGGAAACCTGACGTTACTGTTGGTTTCGTGTTCTGCGTCTACAGCTGTTGTGCAGTGACGTGAGGATCCTAAAGTGCTTTGCACGGACTCTGAAACTATGTAGAACCCGTCCAGGTTGTGTGAGGACTGAGTCCGGTACAGACCACAACACAGCTGAAGGAACAAGGCCTCAGAGTCCCACGTTTCAGAAACAGAGTTCATCCTCATCATGACTTTGTCATTTTAACGATACTAAAAAAAAAAAAAGCCTTGAATGTGTTTTTCCAAAAGCTTCAGATACTCTGGGGAAAAAATCCCCTGAAAATGGAAAACACCATTTCCTCTGGAGCCAGCGCCTGTCACTCATTCGTTAGCCTGGACGAGCTCAGCCCCATCTTTGCTCCCTCACTGCTTTCCGACTTTTTTCGAGCGGCAGCGGAGGCTGCAGCTGAGGACTGCCACTGTGTATGTGTGTATATATATATTTATGTGTGTGTGTGTGTGTGTGTGTGTGTGTTATGTAACTCCCTCATCACTTTGTTTCTCCTGCTTCCAGCGCTTTCCCAGCCTGAGCAGGGCAGAGCGGGGCAGAGCGGGGCAGGGGTCACGGGCTGCAGAGAGAAGCTCACGCCGCACCCCGCAATGTAGTCGGAAACCGCAGAAGACTCTCCGCTCCCCACGACCGGGGCCAGCGTCGCTGCGAACAGCTTCCTCGGCCATCCCCAGCTGGGCTACAGAGCCCCACGGTTACCTCTGACAGTCCCGTTTTTAACAGTGCTAATCACGGTTGATGGATTTGTCTAGTAACGGCGGTGTGCTTCGTCACGCTGCGGCAGCTCCTCGGCAATAATTCCCGCGTTGCTCCCCTGTCACGCAAAGCATTAGACGCCCCCCAGATTAAAGGCATTTATGAGGCTATAAATAGAGCCATGATAATGCATCACATGTTTATACTGTACTTCTAACGCGTGTTTATTTATGTGAACGGTGGAGACCGTGCTGGCCCAAGATTACGGAGCGGTTTGGATTAGTCGTGGATACGTTTTCACCCTCTCTCAGCTCTCAGTGAAATGAGACGTCAGTCAGTCTGACGGCAGCGACTGGGTGCTTTGCTTTGCTGTTTTGGTTTTTTTTTAAAGCCTGCAAAGTTTTTAAATCTTTTCCAAGTTTTTGAGGGCACCGCTTAACCTTGAGGCTCGCGTCCCGCCGTCACACCAACATGAGACGTGGGAGGTTCAGATGAAACATGGTGGAAAAAATCATTTAGAAATCAATTTTGAGAGAAAAATCTCCATTACAATTACAACAGTTTTGCTATTGAATTAATCATTTACGTCATTTTTTGAGGAAAAATGCCAACATTTTTTTGGCTGTTTTAAGCCAATCAAAAGCCAGAAATTCCTATTTTTCTTTGTATTCTATTTTCACAAACTGAGTATCGTTGGGATTGGGACCGTTGGTCAGGCAACAAAAGACCTGTGAAGAAATCACCTTGGACTCTGGGAAATTGTGATGGTGAATTTTCACTATTTCATGACACTTAATAGGCTTAACAATATAAAAGAAATAATTGATAGGTTGGAAATCAGCCTGATAATCAGACCGAATAGTCATTTTGTCTCCACACCATTATTTCCCTGACGCTGTGCTCATGGTTCAATTGTAATACAACGCGCGTCGTGTCGAAATATGTTGATTTCTGAGCCTTCGTTTCTGAGAGTCAACCTAAAACAACCCAAACGGCTGTGTCGGTCAATTTTTCTGTCACCATTTTTTCTGGAAGACAACGTCCCCATTCTCCAACGCTCTGATTGGCTCGGCTGTCGATGAGCACAACATCATCAGGCCTACAGGAGATTATGCCACGTTACGTTCGGCCCGAGTCGTGACTCACTGGAACTTGTCTATCGCTGTTGACTGCTGGATTTGGTGTCGGGGTGTAGGAGAGCGCTGAACTGAAAAGAGAGAGAGTGGAGTGGTAACTAGTAAGAGAAGATGCTACAGACGACTGAAGTTACTGCTTTTGTTTAGAGTATTGGTGGCGTCTGTCAGTGTCCAGCATTAACTGCTGGGGAAAGGACCGCTAGTCCCAGATGGTGTGAAGCACCTGGCTCCCGTTCCTTGGGAGGATTACAGAGCGAGGGGTCAGGGGGCCCCTGGCCCGGTACCCGGTAGCCAGAGTCTAACATCCACAAAGAAACGCAAAACGGCCACAGACAGATGCGTCGTTTGCAGTTGTCTTGTCTCTTTTGGTCAGGTGGGGGGCCTCTTACATGTCTCTGCCCAGGGGCCCATTGTCTCATAATCTGTCAGTGACAAAACTTTTCATTTGCCTCCGGGTAAAATGACTGATGGGAATTTTCCATTTACTCCCCACGTGTTAAAACGCAGACATTTCCCCCCCTAATGTTACGGGACAATACAGCAACTAGCAGCTCCAAACCCCCAACGGTAGGTAACCCTGTGATAAATTACTGCCTCTCATTCAATCAAAGTAGAAAATCGAAAGTCAGACCGCATTTTCCAGGTTGTTTTCATGTATCTGTGGATGATAGCGAGCCCCCTCTCTGGCAGCGTTGGTCGGGCTGCAGCCGTCGGCCACCAGCACCAGACGGCTTCCCCTAATTGGGACTTGGAGAGCGGCTGCCAGTCCACCAGATTACACGGCAGCCGCGGCTCTGCCAAAATTTGTGAGCGTTGGAGGGCGTCCCGGGGCTCGTGGATAGTCCTGTTATATCCGGCTAATTGATGAATCCAGCAGATAACGACGGCTGGGGAGCAGTTTAGTCTGATAAAACCAAACGACAAGGACCAGGTAGAGATGTGGCGGTGATAGTGGATTAAAACCGCATGGCCAAAAGTACGTGGACAGCCAAATGTTACAGCTATATGAGATAGAAAAAACACGACTGCGCAAAATACCGTCAGAGGCTGCAGCATCGAGATTTCCCTTCATTGGAACTAAGGCGCAAAAGCCAGGTAAAAAGCCCAGACCAAAAGTACAGGCCTGTCCACATACTTTTGGCCGTTTACAGATTTTTTTCATCGCTCAACGAGGCACTGGTGGGTTTTCAAAAGATCCAAGACGAGAGTTCAAAAATGCAGAGGTTCAAAATGTATTCTGGAACTTGGAATCTACAAACGAAAGAACAATCTCACCACAAGGTCCATAGTGTTGCTGTTCTGGAGCTTTCAGTCAAATCACATGATCTTCATCTGGAAGAACTCGACCAGATTTTTGAAAAATGTCCCTTTTTTTTTTTTTTTTTGGAGCCTTTTTGTCCACGGTGGCTGAAATGGACCTTGTCGTGCGGCTGTTTTCTCGACAAACACCTGCAGAACTAATGACATTCCCATTAGACTCGGCTGGACTTTGTGTTTAGCGCTAATTGGCAAATGTTGTTGTGCTTGCAGGCTAAACTAAGACGGTGACCATGGTGAACATTATACCCGCCAGACATCAACATGTTGGACTGTCAGCGTGAGCCTGGTTGTGAACTTGAAGGCCTTGTAAGAGCCTGAAAATGAACTCAACGACAAGATCTTAGGTCATGGGCCAAGTTAAAGTTTTGCAAAAGAGAAATATATTTAAAAAAAAATACACGCCTCTGAATAAGCACACGTGCTGAGAGGTTTGTGAATTTTCAAAAGTGCTGCAACATTATGAGAAGTTATGAGGCAGTCCCCATACACAAAAGCCTTCACAGTGTATGTTCCTGTCATTTCACGTCATATTTCTGGGTTGTAATTGTGAACATTTGGCTTTGTTGACACTCATATTGCCTTCAGCCACTATTAACATATATACACTTTCACATCTGCCACTCCTTCAGTTTCTACTCAGGAATGAAAGGTAGAATATAATGTAAAATGTAAAAAAAAAAAAAAAAATAAAAGAAAAAGGGGAAATTTTAAAATATATCACTAGTGTTTACTAGTGTTTCTTTTTTTAAAACATACAAACAAAAGTCTGGCCTTAACAAGCACAACACAGGCAAGAGGAGATGGTGATGGAGGCAGTAATTACCCAGTGAAATCAGATGAAAGTAATAGAAGATGCAGGCTAACATGTACATTGGCTTTTGGTCGACTGCATCCAGATGCTGCACCGCCGGCGGTGCGTCAGCGTAGGTGAGGCCACGTGGATCTGCAGGACAGATTTTTGTCCTGCAGCTTTCTGCTGACTGACACAAGCTCAGCACAACAGAGGCGATGCTAAACGACTTGTTCTCCTCATGCAAAAAGCAACTGTTGTCGTGGTTAGAACGTCCACATACTGTAGCAAGTGGAGGGGAGAAAAAAAAAAGAGTAAACAAAAAACGTTATGTAATCTAACCGGATTCAGGCGGCGAGGGGACCTGGACCGCTCACGGAAATCAACAGAAGAGCCCCTGAAATGATTAAGGGCAGGAGGAAAGAGCTGATGGATGATTGGATGACGAGGTCAGCAAAACCCGAGCCAAGATGATTTGGCGAAAAAAAAAGAAAACATAACTCATCGTTTCCAGACGGTCGAAAGGCTGATGTTGAATGTGTAGGATTCACAGTAATGACTGAAATCCCTTGTTGCTGCTTTTTCTCATTTCTTTCATCTCAACAATAAACACTAGACCCCGGACACATATTCACACTGTCTTAAGTATTGAACTCAGTCAGCCCAAATCTCACTGCACAGAATAGGTCAGAGGTCACCTGAGTCACCTGAGCATCACCCGACGCTAACTGCATCCACACCACATGGCCAAAACTATGCGGACAGCCGTGTCCGCGTCAGCGTACATTTGTCGAGGCTGTTCTTCAAGGCTCCAGCCGAGACAAGTCCTGATGCTGGAGCACACAATGACTGCGACTGTGACAGGTAGATCTCCACCCACCTGTTTCCTGTGCACTAAGCTGAACTGAAAGGGGGCCAAAAAAGAAGTTTTCACACCCGGCCGAAGTGGGAAACCTGGTGTATCGATGAAAACAAAATGCGACAAAGTGCAACGGAAACAAACTTGGAGATTAAACGCTGACGTACATGAATCACGTGACTTAAACGCTACTCGTCACTTCCAGCGAGGGAACGGAAACCGTCAGATCTGTGAGGAGCCGTGAGGAGGCTGGAACCTCCCTGGCATTTCCATCACGTTCTCCACGTGGTTCTCCGTCGTCTGAGCTCTGGCTGGAGCTTCTTTTAACGACCTCGTCTCATTTTCGCTTCAACGCGTCTGTTGAAGCGGAAAACCAACGTCTGAATCCAAGATTTGCTCAGTTTTCTCCCCTGAGCACAAAACCGGCTCCATAAAAACATGGGCCCCGTACAAACGCGGCCTCCGTGGTTGAAACACCTTTACAACTGACTAAGGCAACAAGTAAACACGCCCATCCGTAGTTATTAGATTACTATTGGATTAATCCGTAACGAAGCGTTTGTGACGCATTCAGGAAAGTCTGCACAATCCGAAACCTCAGCATGTTTCGGCTTCTGTGATTGCTAGGCGCAGCTTTTACCAGGAGATTTTCGGGCATTATACCACATTATTTCCATGGTGTTGTTTGGGTCTTCATCAGACCCTGAGCATTAGGGCCAAGGTGCCTACACTGAGACAGGATTAAAATACAAGCGAATGAGAGTTAGTTTCCAACAAGTGCTCACCCAGGCTGCTGCAGTGCAGAGGTGACACACTGAAACTTTAGAAAACTGAAAGACATATACGTGTGTGTGTGTGTGTGTGTGTGTCTCTATACATATATATACATACAGATAAAACATACAGAGCAGAGAACCTCTAGCTTTGCTTTAGATCCAAGAAATATTCTGTCAAACTATGTATTTATTCCAGCCATAAAATGTGCAATCAGCCCAAATTTGCAGATAAAAACAAACTTTTCATTCCAGTCTTTTTGAGGGGCCCTCTTCACGTTGGGGCCCTGGGTTAGCTCCACCTTTCCCCTCACTGCTACACTTCTGGTGAGACAGTGAACTACAACCGATCCTTCAAGGCTCACACGGGAGTCACAGGTGCAGCGTGGAGCTTGTTTTAAATAAAGAAAGACGTCAGAATTAGTGAAAGGTTCATTTTGGAGTTTTGTTTTTTTTTGTTTTTCTCCTCATCCAGCCGCTGGTCTCAGGCGCCGTCGTAAATCTCTCGCCGCCTTCGACTCAGCTGGCGGCTCTCCGGTCAGTTACCAACAGACACTTATGCTGATGTAGTAATGATCACAGTAGTCCTGATCCTGGTCTGTCACTCTGTATCATTAGCCTCTAAATAACCATAATGTGTACAGTATTGACTTTATAGCCGATAGTTACTTAAAGACTGAAAGGTCACCTGCTTTAAACCAGAGTATGTCCACATTTGTTGTGTATAATTTAGGACTATACCAGTGTTTTTGCATTTTCTTAGCCATTTTATTACAAGTCATGTAGTATTTCCATTGCTGCCAAAGCAAGCTGTACCTTTTTTGTATGTTTAGATGTTTTTTTTCTGCCTTTGTGACAGACACGTTTTCATTCAGTAGGAAAAATCAAACTGCAGAGGCTTGAAACTTTCCCGAGTTCGGTGATCCATCGTTGCTAACTCGTACAAGCTTGCACGTAAATGCGACAAAGTGCGATGGACACAGACTTAGTAAATAAATAAGCTGCCATTGGAGTAGTTGAATATGTCTGGAAATATGCTTATTCTCACGGTTAGCTTAGCTTAGCACTAGGTGAAAAAGGCTAGCCTGGTTCAAAAATATACAAGCACTAATTAATTTAATTTGTGGCAGATGTGTTTTATTTTATTCTGTGTAAAATGGCATTATAAGGATTTTCCACTGGGATTCTAATGTCATCGCTGCATAAGTATTGTTTGTTTTATTGTTTGGTTGCTTGTGCAAGTTCTAGGTCTCTGCAGGTTTCACTGCCATACTCTGAAGTGGATGGAAACCAAAGGGCGTCTCTAAGGAAGGAACCTGTTTCTAAAATATCCAAAACGCCACAGTGGACTTTGGTAAAACCGCTGCTTTTTTCCAAAGTGCCAAAACTTGGTTTTGTCCTTTAAGACACCCCCGTCCCACCTCTGAGCTCTTGGGGGGGGGTCTCTCAGGACAAAACTGCAGGAAGTTCCCAGCTGCTTCAGAGATAACACCCAGTGAAACAGCTGATGGGCATAACGAACCGCAGACTCCATCTGTCGACTGCAGTTTTTAACCAAACTAAAAAGCAAAGGAAAATCTCACATGCGCCCTCGGTAGCAGTGTGAGACGAGAGTCCGGCAGGAACATTTCATTCCACTTCTACAAGGTTCACTGTGCAATGTCAACGCACACTGTTCAAAACATTACTCTTGTTCTGCTGCATGTGCATTGCAATATATATATATATATATATAGTACATAAGCACACAAGCATCCCCCCTGTGATGGTCTGCAGTACAACCCACAGTAATCTGCTTTGAAAGATTCCCGACTCGTCGGATGGGAACAATTTGCTTCGATCTCTAATTGTATCTTATGAGCTAATCGTGTTTCTTCCCAAAGGTAAAACCTTAACCCGTGAAATGGCGAGTTACGCTCGGGTCAGTGTGGCGCAGTGGGAAGAGAGCAGCAGACAATGGAAGCACCCAGGCAATGTACAAGTGCCTCAACGAACTGTCCCCAATTACTGTCCACCACTGGTTACGGAGCGATGCGTAGTGCGGAAACACGGGGGCCGAATTTTGCCGCCAATGATCCTCCGTACCCGAGGAGCTGCTCTTTCAGCACCGTCGCCCAACGTATGGAGAAACTTTGGGGACAAAACTGCTCCGTGTCTTCACACAGCTGCTCTGGGAATCTGGGAATTCCCATCAAATGAAAAACCGCTTTTAAAACCCAAAGTATGTTAAAAAATAAATAAAAAATGAGGTGCTGTTCATTGTTTAAGGCACTAACCTGGTATCAGTGTCGCCTGGTCTCTCCAGATGGTCTCTGCGCTGTCCTCTCTTCTCGGTGTTTACATACTTCCACATTATGTCCTTTTTTTTTGTTTTGTTTTTTTTGTTCTTTAGTTTAAAATGCTCATAAACAAGGCTTTTGTTCGACGTCTAAAAATCTTCTCTTTAGCTCCTCTGTCATTTAGAAAAAAAAGGAAAGTGTTTTCGCTTCTTAGACAGAACCTGAGCGGAGGAGAAACAGGTGCCTGCGTCTCAAAAATATAGCTGTTTTTTTTTTTCTTTCTTTCTCAAAATTGACAGTAACAGCATAATCCAATTCATAAACAGTAGGCCCAAGGGAAGTATGTACACACTTGCTGCAACTTGTTCAGTGTAAACATAATGACTAAATGTAGGGAACGTACAAAAAAAAAGAAAAGAAAAGAAAATTTGGCTTTTTCTTTCGTTGTACTGCTAAATATGGACTGTTTCCTACATTATGTACAAAGAGTACAGTACTGGTTGGTCCTGTTAATCCTCTCCTGATGTCAAGTAATTATCCCGAGTCCCGCTTGTCCTTGATTATCTGTAGCACAGGCTAAATGGTTTTTTTTCTCCTCCGGAACGAAGTCACCCAGGAGCGAGTGTCCTGCAGGTGTTCGGACTTTGTTAAAGGGCATCGCACGCACCGCGCTTGGCTCAGAGCTCCTCAGTTTCAGTGTCTGTTTCTGTTTCAGTTTCAGTTTCAGTTTCAGTTTCTGTGTCTGTGTTTGTTTGTTTTTTTGTTGTGGTTTTTTTTTTTTTTTTTTTTTTTTCCACTAAAGGATATGCTTCAGCAGATGAGAGGGATTAAAATGTGCTTTTTATAAATCAACCCCAGTCGCTCTTAAAACTTTTCAGGATTGCAATGTGTTGATCCTCCTGGCCGCTATGTGCAAAGACTTAAGAGCCCATTAATGGGGGTTTATTCTACACAACCATGGGCCCTAATAGTTTTTTTTTTTTTTTTTTAAAGGGGAAAAGAGTGAGGCCTGCAGGGCTACAGGTCTGTCTCCCGCGTGTCCAGGCAGAAGGCGTAAAGGGATCTCTTGAAGTCCACGCTGCTGTTCGCTTTGATATTCGCCTTCTCCGCCGAAGCGGCCGTGTCGTTGTTCTCCACGTCCTGCGACTTGGCCGATGATTTGCTGCCTCTGCGCTTCGCCTCGGGACTCGCCCGGCCGCTGTTGGGCTCGTCCTTCAGGGACGACTGGTCCTGGTCCGTCTCCCGGTGGTAGAAGTAGTTGAAGTTGGAGACGATGACCGGCACCGGCAGCGCGATGGTGAGCACGCCGGCGATGGCGCACAGGGAGCCCACGATCTTCCCGCCGACCGTCACCGGCCTCATGTCGCCGTAGCCGACGGTCGTCATGGTGACCACGGCCCACCAGAAGGCGTCCGGGATGCTGGAGAAGTGAGACTCCGGCTCGTCCGCCTCGGCGAAGTACACGGCGCTGGAGAAGAGGATGACCCCGATGAAGAGGAAGAAGATGAGCAGGCCCAGCTCCCGCATGCTGGCTTTCAGGGTCTGCCCCAGGATCTGGAGGCCCTTGGAGTGTCTGGAGAGCTTGAAGATCCGGAAGACCCGGACCAGGCGGATGACCCTCAGGATGGCCAGCGACATGGCCTGCTGGCCGTTCTGGTGCTCCTGGCCCTGCTGCTCCGCCAGCTCCGTGCCCACTGTGATGAAGTAAGGCATGATGGACATGATGTCGATGATGTTCATGATGGTCTTGGAGAACTCGGACTTGCTGGGGCACGCGAAGAAGCGCACGAGCAGCTCGAAGGTGAACCAGATGACGCACGTGGTCTCGATGATGAAGAAGGGGTCGGTGAAGGTGAGGGAGGGCCGGGGAGCGGTGCTGTTGTCCGGCCGACTGGTGACCGGCAGCTCCCGCTCGTCCCTGAACTCTGGCAGCGTCTCCAGGCAGAAGGTGATGATGGAAATGGTGATGACGATCACCGACACGATGGCGATGCCCCGGGCCGGACTGGAGCTCTCCGGGTACTCGAATATGAGCCAGACCTGCTTCTGGAACTCGTTCTGAGGCAGCGGCTTTTCCTCCTCCTTTATGAAGCCCTCGTCCTCGCGAAACCTCTCCATGGCCTCCTCCCCCAGCTGGTAAAACCGAATCTCGTCCGCGAACACATCAATGGACACGTTGACGGGTCTCCGGATCTTCCCCCCCGACTGGTAGAAATACAAAATCCCGTCAAAACTCGGCCTGTTGCGGTCGAAGAAGTACTCGTTCCGGAGCGGGTCGAAGTATTTAATCCTCTTGGCGGGGTCTCCCAGTAAAGTATCGGGGAACTGGTTCAGGGTGCCCAGCTGGGTCTCGTACCTCAGCCCGGCTATGTTGATGAGCACCCTCTCGTTGCTCTCCGTGTCCATGTCCATGTCCAGCATGTCGTCGTCGAACAGGTGTGGACTGTGGTCCGCGCGTAAAAGCGCATCCATGGCGTTCTCGCTGCAGCTGAAAGTGTTGTTCATGTCGTTGATTTTCCAGGAGCTCTGCTGCTGCTGCTGCTGCTGCTGCTGCTGCTGCCGCGGATGAGGACTCCCCCGGGTGTTCAGCTCCTTGCCGTAGTCCTCCCCGAGTCCGGTCTGCACGAAGCCCGACTGGGGGACCTCCAGCGCGTTCCGGCAGCTCTCCTCGGCATTGTTGCCGCCGCCGCCGCCGCCGCCGCTCCCTTTGGCGCCGCCGTTCTCAAAACTCACCAAGGCTATCTCCATTCCGCAGCCATCCACGGTTAATGTGTGAGAAATGAAAGCGACTTGTTGAGCTGCGGCGCAAACATCCTCTCCGATATTTCGCAGGAAGTAAAAAGTTAAAACATCGAAATCGAAATAAAAAAACGCACGAGAATGAGAATCTGCAGCGGAGGGGGACGGAGCTGTCCGGTGAATCACGGCTCCTCCAGCCGCAGTTCCTCTTTACACGAACGCATATGTGTTGCTGCTTTTAAGGCTTTAAGCCGCCGCTGGTCTGGATGAAGTAAATATTAAAAGCAGAGGAGAAGGAGGAGACACGGATGAGAGAGTAGAGGCTGTAATGATTATTCCTGACCCCTCTCTCCCTCTCTCTCTCTCCTCCCTCTCTCCCTCTCTCTCTCTCCCTCTCCCTCTCTCTCTCCCTCTCTCTCTCTCCCTCCCTCTCTTCGCTCTCTCACTGTCTCTCTCTCTGTCTCTATCTCGCTCTCTTTCCTTCCCTCTCTCTCTCTCCCTCTCTCTCTCTGTCTCTCTCCCTCCCTCTCTCTCTCTCCCTCCCTCTCTCTCTGTCTCTCTCTCTCTGTCTGTCTCTCTCCCTCCCTCTCTCTCCCTCCCTCTCTCTCTCTGTCTCTCTCTTTGTCCGTCTGTCTCTCTCCCTCCCTCCCTCCCTCTCTCCCTCCCTCTCTCTCTCTGTCTTTATCTCGCTCTCTCTCCCTCCCTCTCTCCCTCTCTCCCTCTCTCTCTCTCTCCCTCTCTCTCTCTCCCCTCTTTCTCTCCCTCTCTCCCCCTCTCTCCCTCTCTCCCCCTCTTTCTCTCCCTCTCTCTGCCCCCCCACCCCCCGGGGGGCGGAGACGCGCTCCTTTTATTTTCTGGGTTTATGGAGGTGGCCACATGTCAGACTGTGAACTAAAATGGTTCAGGTTTTTTTTTCCCCCCTTTTTTTTCTACCATTTTATAATTAGAAGGGAAGAAAAAAGAGAAGAGAGAGAGAGAAACACCAGCATCCAGGATGAATGGGGCATCAGAGTGTGGCTGCACTGCTGTTTGTCCAGCTTTACACAGGATTGACACAGTATTTCAAGGGAAATAATACCTCAGTTTGATTTAATGACTTCTGACCTGACTCTTTTTCACTCACAAGCTCTGGTTTTTCTTTCCTTTCCCCCGTGTTCCTCTGACCTTGAGACGATGCCTCTGAACCGACGAACTGCTGAGAGTTCGCTCCGCTCATCAAATGAAGTTTCTAAAGGGACGAAACCAGCCCATTGAGGGTTACGACTCTCCGGAGACTCTGGTTTGTTTTTGCAGATTTCAGAAAACCGACATGACGGGAACATGATAAGTCAGGAGAGTGTGTTTCCCTCCACGACTGTTGTGCAAATATTAAGAGCTGGTTTGTCAGGATCAGCTCTTCCATCTCAGCCGAGTAAAAAAACTTTGTTTTGTTTTTTTTTTTCTGTCACATTTCCAGATTTTTTCAAATTTAAGTCAAGCTGACATTTCTGCCGAGGAAGATCATGTGATGTGATCAAAAGCTCCAGAGCTGCTACAAAAGGGACCTCAGGGTGAGACTACTGCTTCCAAGGTCGGAGTAATTTCCTATTCCCTCCTTGAGTCTTATGTGACATTAAATGCTCTGTGTGTGTGTGTGTGTGTGTGTTCTGCTGTTTCATGCCGGTCGCTGCATCGTTTTCAAACCCAGCAACATCCTTAATGCGCACGAGTCCATCTCCTTACAGTCTGAGCACAAAGACCCGCTTTCCACATGGCGAGATCCATGGACTCTTTCTCTTGGGGTCTTTTTGTTGTCTTTGTGTCCCAGTCCTCTTCCTCTCTGTGCGTGGAGGGCCGGGCCCCGGGGCCACACTCTGCTCTCTGCTGGGTTTTTTTTGGACGTTCCCCTCTCTGCCGGCCTCGAAGGAGAGGGGCCGAGTCTGCCTTCGCAGCTGCACACACACACAAACTCGGGTTTCTCTGTGATATGAAGACTCCGTCCACTGATGTACCCGCCAGTCCTGCTCAAAACTGCTGTTTGTGTTTTCATTTTTAATCAGCGTCTAATAACAGGATGAAACAAACTGAGAAAACCAAATCACAGACCCTTATCTCTCAGGCGATGCCACAGCGAACCGTGCAGCCTGCGACGTACGCTTCAGCTCTAGTGTTGAGAAAATGAGGGTGGGAGGTTAATAAATGTGCAAAGTCCAGAGTTTTGATAAAGTCCAGAAGCAGAACGATTGACCGATCAACACTGGGCCTGAACCAAAAAGGAAAAGCCCTGCTGAGTCAGTATCAACGTGTGTGTGACTTGCCAACAACATTTCTTCATCAAATTAAACAGGAAACGTGATCCGCTCGCATTATGTTTCTTGCGAAGCATATTTGCTGCAAATGTGTGAGCTCCAAGAGGTGAATTGAAACGGCCTTTTATTATGAAAGAAAACCGTCATCTGTCATGTGTCATCTTCAAGAGCTGTAAAAGCAGATGATTCTTCAGTTAGACCTCAGGTATGCCTCTCATTGGGCTGTCTGAGAACACACACACACACACACACACACACACACACACAGATATAGAGACGCAGTTTTACAACTCTGCACACACATCTGCAAATAATAATGCTACAATACTACTGCTCCCATACACTGACCCTTTAACTGAGGAACATCCAAAACTTAAATTGGCTTCTACAAAGGACAAGAGCACAACCACACACACACACACACACACACAGCCGGTGGACACTGAGAGCCTGAGTGTGTTGGTTTCTAAAAGCAGAGAAGGTGACCTATTTAAAAGGTTACTTTCTTAGCCCCGTGGGTGGATTAGCAAAACAAAGCACGAGCACTATATTTATCCTTTTCCTTATCTAATGCCCGGGCCCCATCATGATAAGAACTATGTGCATCTCCCCGCCCCTGGATTAGTGCACTGTCCTCAGACCACTGCAGCCATGAATAATAACTCGCCAGCATCCATCTCACTGTGTGACTGGCCACTGGCAACGCTGCGATTTCACGCACTGGATACAGCCATTAGGATGTTTTTACAATAAACTTTATAATACTTGTCATGTGGACGTGAAGCTAGCTTCCTGCTGTGAGGTTTGAAAAGGAAATCGGGGAGGAGGAGACGAGAACAGCACGACATGAGAAAAGACGGGGAGATTATTTGTCGTACTGTGTTATTATATTATTACACTGTATTCAAATTATACACGGATATTTCTTCTGTATCAAAAGGGCCTGTAAAGGCAACAGTGCGATGGCGAAAACTGGGAGCGAACCCTGCGCAGTATCACTGAAATGTCGAATGACTCAAAAGTGTTGAAGTCTATGTGATCTGATGTGCACCGATCGGCCGCAACGCTCAAAGCGGGTAACTGGTTTTTAACGTTGTGGCCGGTGGGTGCACGTGTACACAGTGTGAGCACGTGACAAACGGGTTCGGTAGACCGCACTGGAAACACGGGGCCGGAAAGTAGGACCTCGGTGCAACAAAAGGGATCAAACCTGTGGCTTCCGGTTAAGCCTAACGGCACGGCCCAGGTTATAAAAAGGACCCGCGGACCTCCTCAGTTCTGGCCTGGGTTGTGTCCAATGCAGCGCGACACGGATCCACATGGTGAGGAACCGCCTGAACAGTAAGAAACCAGGTCTCTGCTGAGACTTCATTAGGATGGGATGCACGTAGTTTCCTCTTCATCGAACGATTTCATTCACGATGAAAATATAGACCAGGAGCACGTTAAACAGTTTGCCAGACTCATAGACGACATCTTCATGATGCGGTCGGGACCAGAGGAACAACGTCTGCTCTTTTTTTGACTATTTGAATTCTCGACTCGACTCCATGAAGTTTTCTCTGGAGAAGAAAAAGCTTAGACTCAGTCAATTTTCGATCGATCCGAGAATCCAGAGAACAAAGTGCAGCGACGTTATAAAAGACGTGGGTTGTCCAGACGTCTATGTCTAAGTCAGACGTTGACCGAGTTCCTCAAAAAGAACCAGGCTCTATTCAAAAAAAGGAGAAGTCTCCCAGACCACATTCAGTGACACTGCATCCTAGCAAACAATACATTTACTCAAACCATGAAATCCACGGTTCATAAACATTAGCATGTGCTTAGTTCCGATGCTGCTTTGAACAGGATCTTTAAACATCCACCATTGTTTATTCACAAAAGAGGCACAAACCCAAAGGACCCTCTAGTAAGAGCAGATGGAAAACCTCCTTTTGTTAAGGGAAGTTCTCCATGTAGATTCTGTACATGGTGCATAAATATCACCCACACTGCTCATTTAACACACTGAAAAAACAATATAAAATCAAGCCACCGATATCACTAAAATGTCATATCCCATGTGAAAAATACATTAAAAACTTTTAATCTTTTAAAAAAAGACTCAATGAACATCACAGCCGCTTAAGACGAAAAGACATTTAATGGACTTTGGACATAAAATCGAACATCTATTGGTGCGTTGGTGGATCTGGATCAATATATCCTTAAAACAATACAAGCCAGTGGTCTTTCTGTAAAAGTAAAACCGAAGCAAAATAATGTTGCTTTTTGACGCAGGCGATCACAGTTAATGTGTGAACGGAAAGATGCTGGATCCAGTGAAGGGACCCCGCTTTTTTGCTTCGACCTTCTTCCTCGCTCCAACGCAGGACGCCCGCCGATCGCCAAGCGACCTGACTGCCTCGCCAGGTGCAATGCTACTTACCTCATTAAAGACAATCACCTGCGCGTTATGTTTCGACTGAGTGCGATCAACCTCCTGGTTTGTCCGCTGCTGTTATTAAATGTTTGGCCTCGGGATCAATCTTTAACAACACGTTGTATTTTCGGAGGCGTTAAATGGCTTTTTGTGTAAAATCTTGATCTGGAAAATAACTGCGGCTTTTAACTAAGTGCGGTGCAGTGTTCCTCTCCTGCGGAGTAGAAGTGCAGTATAAGTACCTCAGGACTGTGCTTAAGCGCAGTACTTGAGTAAATGGAATCTAATCGCTTTCCACCGCTGAAACTAGTAAAGAGGTTTGTCCATTTAGAAGCAGAACCGGTGTTTTGTTCGACTGCGGTTTGAGTGAATTCTCTGTTTTGGGATTAAGTTGTATTAACTGGGGTTAGGTTCGTATAAAGTCTCCGAAACTAACCCTTGTGTGTGTGTGTGTGTGTGTGTGTGTGTGTGTGGGAGACGGAGAGCTGAGCCAAGTCCCACTCTGCGGTACTCGAGGTCTTGTTGCCAGTTACAGAGGGAAACGGTAACCATAACAACAGGTAACCGTAACAACCGGCATCCATGACGACCCCAGCTCACAAATTAGCTCTCTAATTACAGAGGCACAGTTCAGAGCTTCTGCTGCTGCTGATAACAACAGGCTTTTTCCGAGCTGAAAAAAGAAAAAAGAAAAAAGGAAACGACGAACGGCAGCAGCGGCGGCAGACGTTCGACGCACCGAAGGTGGGAACACACAGGGAGAAACAGTCCCGCAAAAAGCACGAGCATGTCAGAATTTGGGACGGTAGTTGTCAGGTGGACATCCTCCTCCTACTTCAGATTGTCTTTGTCTCTCCGTGCTCGCCGTCGTGTTTTCTGCAGTGTACCTCTTGTCACTCCCTCTCCCATCCCCGTTCCCCTGGGTTGGTTTATTACAGAAAACACACGACACAAAAGGTTTTTCGGGACCTTTAAGGAGCTGGATACAAAATATTTACACGTATCAAAACATCGGACAGTGAGAGTTACTAAATGTTAACACTGTAGAAGAAAAAAAGAAGAAAGATCAGTTTGTCATCTCATCTTCAACCATCACCAGGTTTTCTACGCATTTAAAAATTATTTGCGATGATTTTTTTCCGTTAGAGTTGATTTACATGAAGAGTTCATTAGTTCAGGTGCTTGTTTTTATGCAGACACGACGGTGATTGTTCGTAGATTCGATCACCATTAAACAAATTAGTGCAGGTACATTAATCGTCGTTACATTTGATCTACAGTATTTGTGTCACGAGACAAAAGGCGCATCCTTTGTGTCCCTCCTCCATAGTGGGTTACATATACAGGATTCTTGCACAGTCATGATTGACATGATTTAATTTATTTATTTATCTTATGTCCCAAGTCTCAAAACATCAGATGTGTTGTGAGCTGGAAGAAAACTGGGGGATCCGTTGGTGCAAAGCCTAAAAACACCAAAGGGGAAAATTTCCCAAATGTCCAGCGCGAGTGTGAACATGAAACAGGAGGCACTAATGTCGAATGAACATTCAAAGGTAAAAAGTTACTTCTCAGTTCTCCTCAGACCCGTGTGCTTACTCTAGTTGTGTGTAGGCATACTTTACAACGTAATGTACAATTATGTAACATATATATATATTGTGTGTGATGTGGTTTGTTTCCATATTCCTGTTGATACTTGATAACCTCCACCGTATCACAGCGATGAAGCTTCTGAGTAAAATGTTGTCATGTTAGAAGGAGCGTAACAAAACGCACATCAGGTGTAGGTGCAAGGTTGTTGAAGGACACACAAGGATGTGCCGCAAAGTTTTCTTGTAAATAAACAGAAGTTACCGACATGTCCTTCATTTCTTCTTCTTGTAGTTTTCCATCTTTTGCTAGCTTCGTCTTCTTTCTTCTTCTTCTTCTTCTTTTCTTCATCGTCTTCTTCTTCGTCATCTTCGTCTTCTTCTTCTTCTTTTTCTTCTTCTTCTTCGTCTTCTTCTTCTTCGCTTCTTCTTCTTCATCTTCTTCTTCTTCTTCTTCTTCTTCTTCTACTCCTTCGTCTGCTTCTTCATCTTCTTCTTCTTCTTTTTCTTCGTCTTCTTCGTCTTCTTCGTCTTCTTCTTCTTCTTCTTTTTCGTCTTCTTCTTCTTCGTCTTCTTCGTCTTCTTCTTCTTCTTCTTCTTCTTCATCTTCTTCTTCTTCTTTTTCTTCTTCGTCTTCTTCTTCATCTTCTTCTTCTTCTTTTTCTTCTTCTTCTTCTCCTTCGTCTCCTCCTTCTTCTTCTTCTTCTTCGTCTTCTTCGTCTTCTTCTTCTTCTTCTTCTTCTTCTTCTTCTTCTTTTTCTTCTTCTTCTTCTTCTTTTTCTTCTTCTTCTTCGTCTTCTTCTTCATCTTCTTTATCTTCTTCATCTTCTTCTTCTTCTTCTTCTTCGTCTCCTCCTTCTTCTTCTTCTTCTTCTTCTTCTTCTCCTTCGTCTTCTTCTTCGTCTTCTTCGTCTTCTTCTTCTTCTTCTTTGTCTTCTTCTTCTCCTTCTTCTTCTCCTTCGTCTTCTTCTTTGAGGGTGCATCGCCGCATACCCTGGCACATTACCACCACCTCTAGACGAGTGGAACAGTGTGAGTGTGTATCTGCTGATCAGAAACTCCAGTCCGGGTCACCTCTAAATGGACCAGTTGACACTTTGGAACATTTGCTTCCTGGTTTTTACGTGAAAAAACTGGGATGTCTGCGCGGCTTAGACAAAGTGGAGCTTTAGAGGAGCTGGTAGGTGGACTTTGTTACCGTTGGATGGACAGAGCCAGGCTAGCAGCTTCCACCTTTTCTTCCAGTCTTTGTGCTAAGCTAAGCTCACCAGCCGCTGGAGGCAGCTTGTCATTTGCCGAACAGACACGGGAGCGGGATCAACACGAACATCTAAGAAAGAGAACGTGAGCGAGCGTCCGTCCCGGAATTTAGATTTTAGTAAATCGGACTTTTTCCCCCCGTGCACCCTGCCGGCCAGCGCAGCGCCACGAGCTCGGATTTGTTCCTGGACGTGTTATTATCAGCGAGTGCCGTTACAGTAGCAGTAAAACGTCGGATTTGGTGCGCGTGAGGAGTTCGAGCGGAGCTGCGAGGCTAACAGTAGGCCTGAGTCAGACTCTCCAGCGCCCGGGGGGGAGCTTCACCGACCTCCCATCATCGTCATCATATCTGTGTGTGCGCCTGCGTGCACGTTTCTCACTGTAGGTCCTCCTCAGCGCGCCTGGATCTGCACGCACGCGTCTGCGTGCTAGTGTGTTTATGGGCTCGGGGCGGCTGCATGGAGAGAGTGGCGTGGAGGGGAGAGCGGGAGGAACGCTGCGATGAGTTTAAGAAGTCTTGACAGCAGATGCCTGCATAATAACACACAGAGAGGACATGTGCAAGCAGGAAAATCAAGGACACCACGTCATGCGTGCCAGTCATTTAAAGTAACAGTTTCCTCTCGCAGCTTAAAGCGTGCACAGATTATGTGCAGAAAAGGCTGCAGATGCTGCTAAATGGATTTGTAAATCAGTGCTGTGAAATATAGCCGAGGAGGGATTTAAAACACTATCTGTGTATTTTGATGAGGTCGAGGCAGCGTTGCCAGGGAGACGACATTTTAAAGTACAGTATGATTGGTGATCGGTGAGATTTGTCAGCGAGCATTTGAGCAGATGCTGATGTGTAGGAGGAGGCCGAGCTTCGGCTTCAACCCAAAACGAGCAAAGCGCTCACACGGTCCGATGATGCGGCTCGTTAAAATTCACGCTCGCCGCTGAAACCTGAAACCGCTTCGGGTCCGGACTGCGCGAGTGTGATCCACACACGCGTGCGTGGCTTTGGTGCAGGCGCGTTATTTCCTCGCTTGTCGCCGTGCAGAGAAACAATCTGAGCGTGCTCACGTTCTGCTTTGGAGAACTGGCCATCGGTGTCAAGATGGCAGCCGTTTAAAATGGGCTCCTATACATCTGCCTCCGCCTCCTCCACACCGTCTGACTGTGCGTGTGTGTGTGTGTTTGCGTACTCCCACATGTCCGTCGTTGTGAGGACCAGTTTGTGTTTTAAACCTTTCCAATGGGGACATTTTTGGCGGCCTGTTTGTGCGTTAAAGGGTCAGTTCACTCAAATATCAAAGAAACACCTTTTAACCAGCTTTGCAGATAATGTTTTGGATTTTTGGGGTCCTGGGGGACCCGGACCTCAGGAGGCCCTGAAAAACCCAGGTTCACTGTGTGTTAACTGCTCTGTGATATTTTAATCATCAGTTTGACATGTGTAACAGTAATCACAATAAGAACTCTATTGGTACAGCACTTTCGCATGTGTAAAATGCACCGACCGTGATCTCCTGTCGTCTCGCGGCGTCTCGGGTCCAACGCGTGCCCTCTGATACCAACCAGGCAAATTCTAGTTCGGCGGAATCATTTGTACCATCCCGTCTCACAAGGCTGCATTTCTTTGGTGGAGTACTGTTATTTGGCCTGCCCTCATTGTTGTTGGGGTGAACAAAATGATAGAAACACCTCTCCACCCCAACGCAGTACAATCGAGCGGCAGCGCAACCGACATCCTCCAGAATGACCGCAAAAGTTGAATCAACACCTCCGTCAAACGGTTTCAAAACAAACTGGTCACGACAACCTTCGTGAACAGAGGATTTAATGCGGAAAGAGAGAAAAGATGTTTTTCAACGCGTCAAGGTTGTAGGTTTAGGTTTGGGTTGAAGTTAGCCACAAGGGAATGCATTACACCAATGAGGGTCCTCACAACTATAAAACTACATACATGAGTGTGTATATGTGTGTGTGTGTGTGTGTGTGTGTGTGTGTGTGTGTGTGTGTGTGCGTGTGTGCGCGTGTGTGTGCCTGCGTGCACTCAATGAGCACTGAACTGGAAAATAACTGCGACTGGAGAAACTGTGAGCCAATCGTTGGCCTCCACTGGTCACGAATCACACCTCCAGCTTTAACATGCAGCCTGGGTACCCCCCCCACACACACACACACATACACTCACACACACGGACACACACACTCAGGCCCGGGTAGGGTTTCCCCTCCTCCATCCTACCCACCTCAGTGTGTCTGCATGTGTTCAGAAGCCCTCAGGAACCCAGATCACCAGATACAAACAGAAAATCTCTGTTTGTTCACAGCAGCCTACAAAGGATATTAACAATGCTGGCGCACGCACACACGCACACGAAGAAAAACACACGCAGACACATGCACACAAACACACACGCATGATCATGCACAACCAAAGCTACAGTAACTCAACAAACGTGTAGGGGGGAAGAGAGGGGATTACAGCCTCGCAGAAATAATAACAACAGCCTCGGCCTGCTTGAACGCAGCACGCACACACACATAAAAACACACACACGCATGTCATGAGGGAAGTGCGGGAGGCGCGCGGGGTGGGGGGTGGGTGGGGTTACAGCGGAGTCATCCTCGGTGATATACGTGTGTGCTGTCAGGAGTGCCATTGAGCAGAGGGATGTCGGTCAGTGTGATGGGGGAGGAGGAGAGGTGGATTGTGTCGAGGGATTTTAATTGACAGCTGTCCAAATCCCCAGACAGATCCTCTCTCTCTCTCTGGCTGGGAGTGTGTGTGTCGCACGTCCTACCTCTCCCTCTCTCTCTCTCTCTCTCCCAGACGAGGGTATTAACAGTGAAAAGCATTAGGAAAAGTGAGGTATTAAGAGTCTTCTACTCTCTCTCTCACACACACACACACGCATAACATGTATATACTGTATATCTGTAGACAGGCAGACATCTACAGATATACATACAGTATATATACACAGACACACGCACACAGACCATTCAGCCAAACCATTAAAACCAGTAACTGGTTCAAACTGGTTTTCATGTGTGTAGGTATATATGCACTAACATATAGAATGTATGTACGTCGTATATAGTTACAGTCTCCTCCATGACAGAGGCGCAGACAGAGACCGGCCCGCGGGTGGTGCTGTTGAGGTCCTGCAGTAACGTCACCGTCCGGTGCCGCGTTGACCAGGATGCGGATGTGCGACACCCCCGCCGGCCACAAAGCTTCATTCGGAGGCCGCAGTCTCACGAGATCGTTATTGAATATTTGAAATGAGCGAATGGAAGAGTTTGTACTCTTTAAGTGTTTTAATATTACTTCACATAAACTTGTAAAGTATCAAATCAACCACAAAATGATCCGCTTTGGTTCTTTTTCCTAATGGGCACTGTCCCAGCTGCAGTTCACGCCAACTCGGCACCAGCTTCCCCCTGATCCCGACTCTCTCCAGTACAATCAGCGGGTGTTTCGCTGGGTCAAGAACCAGTGAGACAAAGCGATTAATGAGCGACTGGCTGAGTAGGATCAATAACTGTATCTCATCGTTAGAGACGCGGAGAATTTTAGCCGCTCTGTTCCACTCTTTAAGGAATAAAGTGTTCAATGAGGTCTAATGTTTGCGTCGTCAATACGACGCGGAGGAGGGGGGGGGGGCATTGCGCTAATTTGAGCTCTGACTTCGTTCAGCTCCTTCCTGTTTACATCTGGCCGTAGTACAGTAGCCTGGTAGGACACACGGCACCAACAAGCACAATATTCACCAGTGGTCCAGCAAGATGAGGACGATGGCGCCGGTCAATAACGAGACGGGGCCTTTTCCACGAAGTAGCAGACAGTAGCAGTCGGCCTCCGAGCGACAAGCAGAATGTGACAGTGTTTCACTATGTCTATGAATGTGATTTCAGCATTTACATTGAACTTGAATGTTTAAATTCAACCGAATCAGGAAACAGTACCTTTTTTTTTTTTTTTTTTTTTGCAGTGTCAGCACAACATTTCTTCCAACACAAGCGTCGCAAATCCTGGCGCCAGAGTTTTTTCTGCTTGGTGAGAAAAAAAAAAAAAAAAAAACATGTAGAGTCAGTCTTTATAAACTTATATGTAATGTACAGTGGGTTTACCGGAGCTTGTTGGATTAAAAACAGCTGCTGCTGGAAAGGCTGAGGCTGAACCAGACAGGAGACACAAGGAGCTAAAAGAGACGGTGACAATCCCGTGTGGGCTCGTCTCTGCAAGCGCCCCCCTTTAACATTTGATCCGTTATTATAAGGCCTAACTCTTACTAGAGGTTTCCAACCTGTTCCTGAAAATCTGAACCTGAATTTCTGCGACTAGACGTACATGAAAAATTTAAAGAAATGAACACGACACTGCAGCGTCTGTTTAGACAGGACCAGATGCCTTCAGAGCCCACAGAGAGCTGCAACACACACACGCACACACACACACACACACTCTTTAAAAACACACACACTCTGAGATATATGTAAACACACACCCCAGGAGAGTAACAAGAAAAGGAAGGACGGATTTTTTCAGCATGAGGGAACTTCATCCTGCACACTGAATCCCTAACCAGAACACACACTCACTAAAACACACACAGTAAAACGCACACACAGGTTTGCCCTACTATCCTTCCTACTGTGCCGGCGGCCCGCGGTCCGCATTCAGAGGCCGTTATGTAATTTCCCAGGCCTTTTTTCACATTAGAGAGCATCTGCGAACCCGCGGGGGGACCTGACCATCGCTTCACGTCAAAGCCCGTCAAACACCAATTTAAACGTGTGTAGAGTCTGGAACGGGACAGGTGCAGGCAGCATCACCTGTCTTCCAGTGTCACAGTGTGAACGTGTTCAGTCTCGTCCGTCTGGGAGGATGTCTTTTTCTTCTGAGCTCCTGATCCGTACGTTACAGGGCGAGCAGTTTGTCGGACCACGTTCACGCGGTTTCCCGTCACCTGTGGCTTTTCTGCCGACTCGCTGATCCTCGGGTTCATCGGGACGGAGACGTCCCGTGCTTTCACGAACAGACATTTCGCAGACATGTCTGCCGCCGCAGTTCAGGGTTTTGACTATCGCTTCCTCGGATTACGTCACCTTTTTGCAGGGAATGCCGGGATTTCTTGCTATGAATTGAGTTTAATGTTACTCTTTTATGTTCATTAGATCATGTGGTGATATTTTTAAGTGGAATGACTTTTCCTTTAAAAGTACATTATCTCTGAGGTGGAAAATACAGAATCTCTCATGAGCCTCACACCGGTTTTAATATTTCCGGTGGTACTATCTTCATATTGCTGCCTTGCAGTGGAGGGGAACGTAGGTGCAGCACTTTCAGCTTGTTGCTTTGGTGGTTTGAAGTGCAGGAGCGTTGTTTTTGGACGTTTTGTTGACCCAGTAGGGGGACGTTCTGCACTCCGTGGAGGGCTAATCCACTTGTTGCTTTAAAATATACCGTATCCAGGTTTACCGTGAGGCCACCCCTACACTGATCTCTCACGTCTTAATTTAACGCTACGAACACTCTCACTTTTTACAGCCCTGGTTGAAATTACCGGCACCCCTGAATTTTAAGCATGGAACTGATAAATAAATGCAAATTAACCAGTTTTTGTATAATGACAATATTTGGTAAAATGTCCAAAGTTATTGAGCCACAAGAACAAAATTCTTTCATGTAGTGAAATAAATGATACAGACATAAAATGTCCGCTTGGCACAATAATAAGACTGAGATGCTTAATTTTAAGGTGTCACGTGACCTGAATGAACCAATGAATGATGGTTTTACTGCATTAAAAAGGGGCTGATTGTTTCCAGTTTCTTTTTCACAGTGGTAAAGACCAGAGAGCATCAAAAATGCTATTATCAGTAAACATAACAATTCCATAGGCTAAAGGCAGTCGGCAACAGTTGTCATCACAGTCAAGAATCCGTCATAAAACTATTAAGACGCTGCCAGGAGGTGGCGCTAGGAAGAGCCTCAACGAGTGAAGTCTTGATAACAGATCGTACAGACTTCAGGCTGAGCCGGAGAGATCTGGCGGTCGACGGCCCAACGAGTCACGATCTAAATCCCACTGAAAAGCTTTGGAGAGAGCTGGGATCTGCCGTTGTTCAAAGGACTCCTGCAGACTTCGAAGAGCTGGAACACAGAGCAGCGGAGGAAGCGGCAGAAACCACCAGCAGGCCGGTGCCAGAGGCTTCTAGATGGCTACAAGAAACGTTTAGAGGCTGCCGCTGTTGAAAAAGGTTCTGCAACCACATCTGAGTGAAGGGGCCAGTAACTGTCTGGGTTTACATTTTGGGTTTGTCTTATTTCACTGTTTTTGTTTGTTTTTTTTAATTTTCGTTTGTTCAGTAACTTTGGACATTTTATTAAAACCTAGATATTTAAAACCCAGCGCTGACAGTAAATCCAGCCAGGGCCGTAACATGTAGTCAAATACGTACGTGAGTAAATGAGGGGAGCTGCAGTTCGGCCCCGTCTGCCTGCCTGCAGAGGTGAGCTGCTCGTTTCTGCTGCCGACATGAAGCCGGCAGTGCCTCTCGTGGTCCTCCATTTGTTTATTTACCCGCGTTGTGGGAGGAAGCTGGATTTGTTTGAGAAGTGCCCAGCAGGAAAAGGCTGTCCTACTTTATCTCTCATTAAAGAGGTCACACATCAGCGACATGACTCAGTTTAAAAAGAAAAAAGGAAAAAAAAAAGAGAGAGAGAGAAAAAAGTAATTTAAGTGAAACGGTAGAAGCACCGAATGGGGCCTGGAGGCTTTTCCTGGCCTTGTTTTTAAAGACAGCAGCAGTGTCTTGTTATTTAATCTCATTTTATTATCTAATCATCCATCAATAAGCACAAAACCTGAGGGAGCTTCTCCCTCCCATCGTGTCAGAATGTCTCATTTCCTCCGTTACCCGGTGCCTCCTCTCCCTCGTGTTTCAGCGTTCATTTTCCCTCCCTCGGATTTTTGACATCTCCTGCTCTCTTCCCTCTCACCAGTTAGCGGGTTACCATGGCGACACAAGGTAGTATTTTGCCTGTTGCCAAGGCTCGTCTCCACGCGAACGCAGCATCCCTCCCACCGCTGCGATGTGATGGATTGCGTATTGGCTGTGGGGACGTGCATTGCACTTCCACTTTTGTTTTCTTGTTTTTTTTCTTTTTTTCTAGTAGAAAAAACCCCAACTGCAGTGTCGAAGAGGAGCCACAAGGTGGAGCTGGAGGCCTTGTGAAAGCGGCCCTTGTTTCTCCTTCTCCTGTCTTTCAGATGCCAGTCACGTCCACGCTGAGCACACTCGGCTGCTCTGAGCCAAGGGTTATCCTCATCATCACTGTTATTGAAGGGCTGTTCTGCTGTGGTAGGACTTCCAGAGTGCGAATATGGCTTTTACTCAAAGAAGCTGCTCAGTCCTGTCGCTTGTCTTCTCCTCAGTCATGTGAACATTTTACATCGAGATGTTGCTGTTTTTACATGGAGGTCTCGGTGTTTCCTTCACCGCCGGCCTCCTGCTGCACACAGAGGACACGTCTCACCACAAGTCTAATAAAATCCCATCCTTTATCATTAACTCGGTGTAATTAGAAGTGTCAGTCTCGTGTCAGGCCGTCTTACATTGTCCACTGCCGTCAACGCCGGCGGCTCATTGAACCAATTATTACGTGACTGAGCAACACATGCAGACTCTTCTAGACCTTTTTGGGGGTTTTTTTCTGGGCATGTCATATATTATTTTCAGGATACATGGAGCTGCTCAGAAAAGCCGTAATTTTAGACATGTCCTGCAGCAGTTAATGTGAAAAGGTTTTACACAGCCTGGGTGTCGCTGTTGCAGAGGCATAAGGACCATGTTTGCGGGACATTCTGAGCCTCGGAGAAGTCTGCGGTTTTTCACTGGACGGGCTTGTTTTTTTCTGGTTTTTGTGACTCACGCTGAACCATAAGAGTCCATCAGAAAAGAAACAGCTAACGGGAGGACACAACCGGTCAAGGGCATAACTGCAGTCACGCACCCCTGTCGGATGAGTTTTTGAGAGGGACACGCTGATGTTGTATAACTTGTATGCGAGGTGTCCTTTTAGCTGAAGAGCAGACTGGGCCGGATGCAGACCTGCACCCCGCTGCAGTCCGGCCTCTGTTTTAGTTCCTGACCTGCCATCGCTGCTCCACAGCCTGGGAGTTGGCATCGACACGGGAAGCTTGATGACAAAGCTCCCGCCGGCTGCAGAAATCACCAGGAGGGACTGAAGTTTAGAGGAAGACTCGAGGGAGTCTGCAGATGAGAAGTTAGTTTGTTGTGGTTTGGTTGTGTTCGCATTAGACAGGGCAGGTCATCTTTTCCTGGTGTTGAACAAGCATATAAAGATGCACGTGATAAACTTTTTGGTTTCTACATGAAAAATAGTAAATAGTATATAAAAATAGTGAAAAACATCCACACAATTCACAGTGTAGCTTGACTTTTTTTTGTCATTTATGCTCAGAAATGTCCTTAAAACAACTAATTGATGATCAGAACTGCTGGCAATTCATTTTCTGTTGAATGAATTGAGTAATTGTGTCGGACCTCCTGAAATTCTACATCATTTTATATGGGAAACGGGATAACAACTCATTAAAGCACACTGATACTGTCTTTCCTAGTTCGGTGCACTTTGCCGTTATTGCTACTCTTTTTAACATGATTAATAATGGCTGGTTATTGTAGTAAAGGTTCCCAACAGCACTGAACTGATCCATTGATCCGCTTGGTTGAGCAGGTATCTGTCATGGGAATTTATGGTTGTGAAATAACCAAAATCGAAATCGGCAATAGGAGAAATGATTCCTCTGCTTCTGCTAAAATAATCCGGGGGCAGTAATTCTTCTTTTCTTATCCGCGCAAAATCATTTCCCCTCCTCTTATTGTCAGAAAAGTGAAGCCACATCTTTCACGTATTCCTCTCCACCCGATGACCTTCCTCAGCCGAAGACTGTCTCTGTCCTCCGGTCGCTCCGCACTGACTGACGTTGAGCTGACACCAGCCCATTCAGCTCCTCTGTCCTCTAAAGACGGTTCTCCAAACCGTCCTTTTGTCCTGAAGACTATTGTTTTGACGTATTATTCACAGCTCCTATTTTTAGAGTTCTGTCTCCGGCCTTAAAAGGCAGTCGAATCCTTACAGTATGTGCACTTACACAAGCAGAAAGCCAGTATCCGCTGTCAGTGTGTATTAAAGACGCGTCGTCCCGTCCAGTGGAAGGCCTCGCTGCAGGGCAGTGAGCCTGTGTGTGACGAAAACAATGAAAACAAACCAGAGACAGTGGAAGAAGAAAAAAAAAAACAAAGGGTAAGGGGCAGGGTTATGTAAATGATGCAAAGGCCGGCTGCCCAGAGGAAGAGGTGAACACTCACGCATCTGAGCGCACTTTAAATAAAGTTTTCATAACGTGGTCTTTACAAGAGAGACAGAGCTTCAGGCATCAACAGCAGCAGCGGCGTGCTCTCGAATTACTCGCACTGTGACTTCACCTTTTATTCGTACCACTTTTGACAGAAATAACTTTTATCAACTGCATGTTGCGCTGCCGCATCCGCCGTGTTTACGTCTGAGGACCATCTGCTGGTTCCCCTGAGCTGCTGAGTGTAGGACGCCCCTCGCGCCTGCACCGTACGCGATTGCAGGTGCATTTATGTCTTTGACCCTTTAACATAGAAACAACGTGGGTCTCCAGTTCTGCTACTGTCCCCTAGAGGCTCCAGCGTTAATGACAGCTACAGTCTAGACAAACAACAGCCTGATACTTTGTCCATTCTCGGAGCTAAAATTGGCAGGGTGGCGCCAGATGAAAGATCATGGGGGGGTCATTAAAATCTAAAAGGTTCATCCTCTGGAGAGCAAGAAGGAGATCGGGGAAGTTCTCTATCCTGATCTTCTGGTGTTGGTCATAGATGATTGGACCCTGATCTGCCCCCTACTGGATATACATGTACACACACGTTAGGCAGGTAAATGGCAAATCCGTGTCCTTTAAACAGTCCACTTTCTGGCTGTTTGTTGCCTAAAAGTCTCGCTGTGCCTCTCTTGAGGGGAGGTTTCAGCACCGACACTAAACACATCGTAACCTGCGATGCTTATTTAAACTGTATTTGTGCCTGT
Organism: Xiphias gladius; assembly: GCF_016859285.1. NCBI lineage: Eukaryota > Metazoa > Chordata > Actinopteri > Istiophoriformes > Xiphiidae > Xiphias > Xiphias gladius. The sequence goes on along the minus strand of NC_053401.1, from coordinate 1,375,205 downwards.
CTGAACCCCGCTGGGTTGCTGTCATCATGCCCGGCCCGCCAAGTGGCTGTTGGGTTTGTTTTCCTGCTCGCTTTAACAGTGGAGCACCACACACACACACACACACACACACGCAGTCTCAGGTGACTAAATCAGCTGTCAGGTTTTGCACTTTGCACCTTGTAACTCGAGTTTGAGCGGCTGCTCCTCTATCTGCGTGTTGACTGCTGCTCCGTATCATCCATCATTTAAAGGCCTGCTCCAGGGAGCCTTGTTTGGTCTCAGTCGTTTAGCCCCGTTGTCCACATGCCGGCGGAGGGCAGACGGCTGACACGGGGGATCCCTGCTGGGGCGAGGTGGCCTGTAGCTGCTGAACAGGACACGGAGTCTGTGGTGGTTGATGACTGATTTGGTTTTTGTGGGGATTTTTTAGGTTATTTATTCCAACGGTTTGCAGTCCTCTCACCTGCTTACAACACTAGTTTAGAGACACTGATGAGAATAAGTGGATCAGCCCAGACTCTCTTTTTTGCACAAACATGACTAATTCTGAATAAAGCCTTTATAACGTAGTCGTAAGACGATGTTTTAAGTGTTTATTATTGTGCATTATCAGTCAAAAATTTTAACTTCTTCCTGTGTAGACACATTTTCTATCATTCCATCCCGCGTTTCACTGCGTTGTCGTTCATCGTCTGTTCATCCAGCAGCCTCCGCCGACGAGTGTCCACGGGAGGAGTTGGAGCCGGTGACAGAGACGTTGATGAGATCTGATCGCAGCTGCATCACGGTGTGTTTGTAGTGAAACTAGTTGACACATGTTTATGTGCCGTTTATAAAAGCCGAACACGGGGACCTAGAGTGTTAAGTGTAAAGGACGCGTCATAGGAGGGATTTCAGGGTCTTTTTGGCGTAAAGATACTTCTGGGAAAAGGGGTCCCTCTGCCTGATGTGCCGTGTTATGTGCAATATATTTCTGTTCCAGACCCTTGTCTACGCAACAGTGTCGTCATGTTGATGTAGCTTTTTCTAAAAATCGGCTGAGGTGACTCTGCTTGCGTAACGTTTAGAGAGGAGGTCTGAGACCAGGAAACTGGGTTCAAACCCGTAACATGTGTGGAGGGATAATCAAGGGAGCTGTCTGCATCTCCCAGTGCCAGCTGGGACATGCTGGAAGATGGACGTCACTTGAGCCCTGTTCACCCAAACAGGGTCCAACTGCAGACCTCATTTTTGGAGGCTCCATCCAAGCCGATGGGAAGAGAACAGGGCCCCTGTAAGTGAAGGGCGTCACTTTCTTTTTCTTTTATTTGACGAGAACAAATCAAATCACAGAGTTTTTTTTTTTTCGACACTGAGAGAGAGCATTGCAACACCTGGGCCTCGTGGCAACTGTATTTCTCATCCGTCCTCATCTTTGTCTTGTCTTTCATTTGTTTTAGTTTTTTTTGAGATGTTTTATGTTTTTACTGGCACAAATTGTCAGTCAGATAAAATAAAACCACATTTCACATTTTCATGAGGAGGAGGAGTTTGTGATTTGGATTGATCAATTTCTCCTATCAGGCCTAAAACACTATACATTGCATTTTTAAAAAAAATTAAAAAATTAGCTAGAAAATATTAGTGCAGCTGAGGACGTGACAAGTCCTCAGTACGTCAGTAGAACATGTAATCCAGTCCACGTTACGTTTCTTACAGAACGTATGTGCTGTTGCAGTTTAGTTGGGTATAAACGTGGTTCCTGGGAGACAGGGCTGAAGGATGAGCCTAGAAGAAACACAGAGGCAGCTGGTGGAGAAAGAAACATTTCCTCACATCTACTACTGCTGTTTTATTTTTGTAGATTTTAGTGACACATCTAAACTCCCCGAGTGTTTACTAACGGGTCTGTTCCACATGTGACAGCAGGATAAATTTGGTGAGTGTGACAAGTTGTCTTAAATCACTCTTACGTGCCACTTAAGAACAAACCTGTTCAATTCTCCTGCTATTAGGGGGGAAAAAAACAGTAAAAAGAAAAACATTTTAAAACACAGCAACATTGTTCGTGACGACGAGAAAACGTGGTGGGAATTTCAATAAGATCTTCAGGCTGTCGGACATCACAGAGGAGGAGGAGGAGGAGGAGGAGGAGGAGGAGGCGGCTGTGGCTGGTGCCTCCTTACATGGCTGCCAGTGGGCAGGTGCACATAGAGGGAGGCTGGTAAAGTTCAGGCTTGTGGAAAAAGTTAGCTGGGCACGTTACTGTAGAGCAGACATGTGGAGATCACATGCTGGGGCAGGTGATGATGGGCTGACAGACACACTGGAGGAAGTGGACGTGCCCCCGCTTAGATTACAGAGGAACTTCAAACCTCATCCACCGGTGTGCTCAGTGTCAGACTTTTATTTTGAAGCGTTATGTGCTCGGACTATGTAACTTTGACCGGTAAAACATCTGATTTTAATCATTTCAAGTCCGCTCTTGCATTCAAGGATGCGTTCACAAGTTTTCAAGGCTTAAACCCAATAGATGCACATATGGACGCTGCAGTCTATGCTTCAGCAGTGATATAAACAGTCTAGTTAATAAAATCTCCTTTTAGTGTAAAACTCCCTCTTTGTGTTTCCCTGGACACTGTTTCTCTGTGGCGCTGCAGTGGAGGGACAGTAACAAAGACAGATTTCTGCACTAAAAAGACTAAAAAGACGTAGATATCCACTTGGTTTATTTAGCTCAGATGGCTGACGCCCCACATTGTCTTCAAATAAACTTTTAATACATTTTTGCACAGAGGGAAGGTTGTAGATTTCGTCCCCAGGGCTGACATTAGAATCACATTAGCGGGAGATTGTTCGTTGGACTGAGAGAAACATGTTTAAATGTTCCTATGGACACCTGAGTACACATCACCGATCGAGCCGCGCAGGTGTTTTCACTTATATTGACTAATTGCACCTTGTCTCAAGACTACGTGAGCATGTGCATCTCCTTGATTTGTTGCACTTGCTGTCAACTTACATCTACAATCTTATTAGCTCACAGTACGTAGTTTGTAGACTTCATGTTATTTCCAACATAGCTCCACTCACCTTCCACCTGAACAGAAGTCTAATCTCACAGGATAACTGAAAACACCTGTGCGACTGATTGATTTTGTTTTGGCCACCTGGTTTCAGAAAGCTGAGCGACATAAATCCCTGAAATGTTATCACCTTGTAAGCAAACAGTTGCTTATTTCCACATCCAGAAGTTACAAGGGAAGATGATCCTTCATCTGGATCTGTTGTTTGTGTCCACCTGATGAGTCTAAGTCCAGTATTCCCTCTCTTTTAGCTCTGCTTTTTGGTCTCCACCAGCTCCTGAGGGAAACATCTGGCTCTATAGCTGCTAAATGTTCCACTATGTTCACCAGCCAGTCTCTAAATCCGGGCTCAGACTACAGGCGTTTTGGGCCGATTTAACACGGATTCACCCCTCCCGACAGTTAGAGGAGAAATCTGGTCTGGGACCTTGGTACGTACTGATGTTTGGCCCAGATTATCTGGTAATGTGAGGGGTTTACAGATCCAGTCTTAATCCTCCTGAACTGCTCGCAGACTCATCAGGCCACCCTGATTAATATCAAACATGTTTTGATATTTAGGAGTTAAAATCGCGATGATTGCAATTATGATCACGTTAGTCCCGGAGCAGCTGACGGTGTTGCCATTCTAGCCTTGAGGCTAACGTTAGCTAGTTTACTACTGTTGACAGATATTAAAACCGACCTCCAGTTCTGGCTGAAGAATAGCAGGACCCCTGTTGACTGCGTCTCCCCAACCATTTTCTCATCCAGACTCATTTAGCCTCCTGCTTCTGTTTTTTCCCCACTGCAAAGTATTACTAACGTCACAGCAAGTTCTTCTTCTTCTTCTTCTTCTTCTTCTTCTTCGGTTTTTTTGACGTCAGGTGGCAACCAGCGTAGTTGGTGCATTACCGCCACCTGCTCTGGAATGTGGACTACAGATTAAACCCTACCCATTAATCCGGTCTGCCAGATAAACTCAAAGAAAACTCTTTTGCTCAACCCCCCAGGCAGGTTCATTAAAGATTTAATGCCGAGTTCCTGAACCCCAGTCTTCCTCAGTTCTTCCTTCATATGTGGTCTCTCTTGATGACACTTAGTACAGTCTATGATTGCATGAGTTATAGTCTCCTCAACCTTGACAGTGCTCTCACAAACCAGTAGGAAGCTTCCCAATTATTCTGCGTGTGCTGTTTTAAATTGGAATGACAAAGCCTTATTCTGTCGCAAATGACCTCTTCTCTCCTTGACCTACCTATGTTTGTTATTGTTAAATTAACTTTGGTCTTTAACCTGCATAGAAACCTTTACTCCAAACTATCACCCTCGGATTTGTTTAATGGGACTTGTAAATCTATGTAGTGCCTGTTTTGCTAATAAACCTAACTGACGTGAGTCTTGGCGGCTGGAGTTGAGGGATCTCAGGCTCGTTAGAACTGGAACAGAGTCAGAGCAGATTAAAGCGTTTCCTGGTTTATTTTCCTCCACCCACTGCAGAGCCAACAGCAGTGCCAGCAGCTCCACTGTGTAGACTCCCAGATAAATTGGAGTTTGCTTTAATGCGACAACTTTCCTGTCTGGAAGTGAAAAAGCAACCCCAGTTGTCCGATGTTCTGTTGACAGGTCCACTTTCCCCCTCTCTGCCTCCTTATTATTTTCAAACCTTGTAGTGTGTGCATGTTTGAGATTAGAGAGGAGATAATCTGTGAAGTTCCTCCTTATGTGTGTGATGCAACCCGATTTCAAAATCGGTTGGGATTTCAAAACTCCTGCAGTCTGAGCCCGGCTTAATTGTGTCTGTCTGCCGTTTGCCGCTGAGCAGCAGAGGTGTATCGGTGCGTGTACACAGGTATAAAACGCATGCCCACCACTGGGCAAAATAGCTACAGTTAGATATCAGAGGCCATCTTGTTGAGGCAAATCAAAAATGTGGCACAAAACCAAAAACTGGGAGTCAAAAGATGCTAAGAAGCCTCTGCAGAAGTCACACGAAGTTCAGTTCAGTGGTTAATCTTTTGATACTGTAGCGTCATCTCCCCTTACAGACGGTTCGTACAGTAGAGGCAGCACACCCAAGAAAGTACAGTTGTGAATATTTTATGACCTAATACAATACACGGAGGGAACAGGACACCAGGCTAAGGGGAGCTCCTTCCACCATGCTGCCCACTGAGCAGAGGTCGACCTCTAACAGGCTTTCCTTCCTCAGCTCAAGGTTTCTGCTTTGTCAGTGGAAAATCGCTTAAAAGAGCAAGAGCCAGAGGGATGAAGGCGAGGCGAAGATATTGTGTGAGATTAATCAGAGTCGTGACTCCATCAAATCTGTATCCCTCCAGAATAAAGCTTCAAAAATCCAGCTAGAAATCAGAGGAAAAACAAGGCTGCAGAACCTCATTCAGACTCTTCCTGTTTTTAAGTTTCCTTAAGTATCACAGTGACCCAGTGACCGTTGTCTGTACTTCCACGGCTACACTGCAACAGGAACTGGTCACAGCTGGTTCAGCAGCTTTTAATGGGACGGTTTGACTGAATGTGAACAAATATAGGCTAAAAAAAACGGGGCTCAAAAGGGATACCGGTACCGGTGCATTACAACAGACTATTAACGAGCTTTTACAGGCTCTTGCTCTCCTGATGGCTTTAATTTTCTCTGTTGTCATTATCATTTCCCAGAGAGGCCTGCACGTCAACCTCCGCCAACAATGTCACACTGGTTCCACCTCTGAACTTGACAAAATAATATAATTCTCTCAGCCGCCGGAGCTCCCCGTCATCTAAGGTGTTTGAACAAATGACTCACGCTGTCATATTTCTAGGGAGGACAGTGTCCAGAATCGACCCGAACCAGGATTAATTATTCATTTCTAATCATTAAAGCATTGGCAGATGTGCTTTGCTTTGTAGTCGTTGGCATTCCTTCTGTCATTTTGTGTGTCTCTGTAGTCGTTTTGCATCTCTTTTTAGTTATTCTGCATATAATAGGGATATTGACAGTCACTTTAAACAGAGGCTCTGGCCCAGGGGCCCCCTTAAGAACTCAGGCCCCTGGGGCTGTGCCCAGTTGGCCTGTTCATTAATCCACCCCTGATTTAAATAAAATATTTAAAATGTGAATCCAGAGCTAATCCACACAGACGCACTGATGCAGACCGAACAGCCGGAAATAATGCCGGGTTCTGGTCTCGTCACGCTGTCCGTTCTTCATGCCGTGAGCCCATATGGCTGCTGGCCTCGGCGCTCAGAGCTCTTCGTCAGCAGAAAGAGGAAGAGATCCGACCCAGCGAGCCACCTGCTCGTTCTCCGCTGTGTCGGGCTGTCTGGCGTTTCGCGTCGAAGGAAGACGCCCCGTCTTGTGTCCTCTCCCCGTGAATAGATTGACGGCGGCTCAGGTGAGAGTTGGAACGCTCCGGTGGAAAATGAAACCTGAGGAGACAGCCGGGCTATTAGGTTAGACATGTCGGTATGTCTGCATAAGAGGAACACAAAGACCTGCACGAGGGTGAATGCGAGTGGGTGTTTGAAGCCGGTGCCAACAGTGCACCCACCTAAACCTTTTAGCTAAACGATTTTCCACTTTGCAAACTCATGTTATGTGGCTGAGCATCGTTCGAACCCACACACCTTATTTTAAAATTTTAGTTCAGGTCTCGGCGTTTCCAAAAATACCAAACAGAACCGCAAATAACAATTGTTTTCATTATTCTGACGATTATGTTCTTGATTAACCTTGAATTTCCCTGCGTGGGATCAATGAAGTTAATCTGATCTTAATCGATTAATCATTGGGACAACAAAAGTGATTACAATTCATCCCGAGGAGAATATGAATCATTGCAATCCATCCAATAGTTGTATGTCATTTGTTTTTGCCACAATGTCCGCTGACAGCAGCTGAAGCGTGATTGAGCACAAGACTCAGCGTGTTTGCTTCATCAACATTCAACCTGAACCGAGCAAGTGTTTTTGTCGCCTGAACCGAACCACAGGACTCGGGATGCGAACTTCAGTCTCGAGTACCAAAGTCCTCCACCCGGACTACCTCCCTCTTAACTGTACTTCACTGACTCGAGCAACCTTTTCCATGAAACATTATCTCTGCAGCAGTGACATTTTCCCTAAAGCAAAACACATTAGCAGCATATGAAGATCATTTGCAGGAAACAGGGTTGTCTAGATAAAAGACACTGCGGTTCAGAACCCAGTGCATGGACGGATTATGAGACTATGGGCCACCGGGTACAGAAATGTAAAAGCCCCCCCTATATATGAGTCCCCAGACTGGAAGAGACACAAAATGACTAGAAACAACATGTCTCTCTATTTGCGGTCGTTTGCGTATCCTTGTCGTCCTTTCGTGTCTCTTTGCAGTTGTTTCGGACGCCGTCACGTTTCTCTGTGCGTCGTTGTCCCTTCCTCCTCTATCGCTCACTTTCCCTCCACGTTCGCTGACACATCTGCTCAGGATACTCTGCAGCAGTCCCGTTTTGCTTTTTAATAATGTTTTTCCCAAATATAGGCAGGAGTGCAGGAACTGTGGACTTCCGGCAGGTCAGGTTTCAGTCAGATCAGCCTGTCGGCAGATTTCCACTCCAACAATAGCGAGAGACGGAGCAGCTCTCAATTATTGAGCAGAGCTCGACCCTGCAGCTCAGCACTGACCCAGAGGCCGTTACACAACCAGTGCAGGACTAGAGCGGAGAGGGATCTACATCCATCCATCCATCCATCCGTTCATTCGTGGGTACATTTATCCGTCCATCATCCTTCCATCTATCCTTCTATCCATCTACCTCTGTCATCGTCGCACACAACGTAGTTTTGATGTTACGTCTTTATCCTTCTCATCAGTGACATGGTGACCTCGTGCAAACCCCACCTGAGCAGGTCTAACCAGCCACATACCTGAAACCTCCTGTCTGGAGGTGCAGGGCATTTGATATATAACAAAGGCATCATGTTGCATAAGTTAATTCATAAGTTAAATGTAGTGGAGTTAAAAGTACAACATTTCCCTCTGAAAAGTAGCGTAGTAGAAGTACAAAGGAGCAAGCACTGCAAAAACTGTACTTAACTACAGTACTGGAGTAAATGTACTTGGTTACTTTCCACCACTGCTAATATGTGAGGGGGTTGGTTAGAGCAAACAAAAGCCGTGTTTCATCCTGTCTTTGCACTTTTGATCCTGTACTTCTGGGCGGAAGAAGGGAAGAAGTTGTGGGCCCACAATAGCCTACTTGGTATCTTCCAGGAATCCTTCCAGGTCCATTTACAGCTCTCCCTCTCCTTCTTCTTTCTTCCACCCCTTTATCTCCGTCTCTCCTCTTTCCCCAAATAGTCTGCCCCCTCCTCCTCCTCCTCTATCCTGTTTCTTGGTCTTTCTCTTTGTTTCTGCTGTGCTTTTCCTCTGGATCTCCCCCTGCGTCCGCCCACACTAACCTAACATGCACTCTGCCCCAGGCCGCCTCCCTCCCTCCCTCTCTGTGTGTCTCCATATATACAGAAACAGCTCTCCCCGCTAACGTTTACTGTATGCCGCAGTGGTCTCCAGCCGCGGTGTGATTCATGGGAAAAAAAAAAACTAAAAAAAGAAAGAGCATCTGATGAAAACTGTGGAGGAATTAGTGTCAGAAAAATCAGCATCCAGTGGAGACGGTGAGCGGATGAGTAACTGTTGTCCCTCTGCAGAGATCAAATGTGTCACAGTCTGTTAAAGGAGCAGTCCGACGTTCATGAGCAATTATCGTAAAATCTCTTCTCCACGGACGGATATCAGTTCCATCTCCGAGACGGGTCCAGGTGGTGATATCACGTACGGTTTGAGTTGAGTAAGTACTACTCCAGCCCCCACTAGCCCGTATAAAACACCTATTCCGTAGCCTGGTATCAGTCAAATCAGGTGAAACTTGACACGTTGGTGGAACCTTGCGTTGCCATGATCGCAGTCGCCGGCGATGCTGCTGTACAGCTCTCGCAGGTAGACCGCTACAGGTGGACTCCCAACCGGTTTGGACACGATGTGGATGTAGACCCACAGGCCACCGCCACGAGTCCCAGACGGCGACGACCCCCTATTGTTTCAGTGGCGAGTAGTTAGTCCGTCGGCCTCAGAGGTCGTGTCCTGAATGTAGCTGTGTCGTTTCAAGGGAAACGGGTGGTCCATCGTACCCACTCTGACGACCTCCAGAAGATCCCGGTGGCTGCAGCTGAGTTGACGACACGTGAAACAACCTAAGCACTGAAATTCCTGGTCCGTGAGAAGCCGAAGCGTCTGCGCGCAGCGCCGTGGCAACCAGACGTATACACGTTCAGTATGTTCGCCTCATATCAATGATTTGAGATGATCGGGACCTTTGATATTTCGATCAGGTAGCTCATGAAAAATAAGGGGCATCGGATTTGCGAACCCTTTATTTTCTACCCGAATGCGCTGAAGCTCAGAGCCTGAAGGGAGACAAACGTGTAACTGTCCAAATACTTAAGGTCTGGACTCGTAAGTATCAGATCAGACTTGGTTTTGGCAGATACGCAGTGACAGAGGTAGCGGATCAGGATCGGTGTAAAAAACTTGATCGGGACGTCCTTACTAACGATTCATTTCAAACACCCACTGCACTCACTAAGATCTTCGACGTGGAAGCCAGACTGCAGGTATTTTCAACTTTTTCCGTTTTCTTTTTTTTTTTTTTTTGTATCCAACATCTTCTTGTTTTGCGGTTTGAGTCTCGTGGCATAAGTATAGATGAGGATACGTTTTTCTTGCCATAATGCTGCACGAGGGCTGTCGGTGTTGAGCGCGGGAACCGGTGTGGTTGAGGCTCGCGTATCTGTGGAAGCTGTTTCAGACGCTGCCGTTTCAGTCGTATTCTTAGCTCGGTGAGAATAGCTCCTCTCTGACTCAGACTGTTCACCGCAGCCCACGGAGCAGCTACACGTTTGCAGACTATAGGGTCTATACTGCAGCACTGAGCAGCCTGCGTCTCGAAACCAAACGTCTCCTGGAAATCACGTTCATCTCCAACCAAACCGCTTTCCCCGTTACGCTGCGGCTGGCGGCTGGTGGTGTATATAAACGTAATTTCCAGGAGACGGGGTTGGTAAAAACACTCACACATGGATACACACTTCAGCGTTCAGGTCGCCAGAGTTGTAGCAGGACTCTTGTGACTCACACATTGTGTCCTCGTGCCCAAATTTATCCTGTTTCTCCTTTTCTTTGTTTCCTTTCCTTAACTTCCAGTTTGTTTTTCTCTTATTTTTCTTTCATTTCCTTTCCTGAACTCTCTGTTTGTTCCTACTTGTTTCCTTTACATTTCTTCTTCTTGTTCCCTTTTCCCTCCATTTCCTGCCCTTAACTTCGTCATTATTGTCCTTTTCCTTTCCTTAACCTATTTTTTGTTTTCCCTTTTCTAGTTTCAGTTCCTCCCCCCTTGTCATTTCTTTCCTTCTCCTTTTTGTTTATCATTTCATTTTAGTTTCTCTTCTGTCCTTTGTCTTTCCATTTCTCTCCTTAACCTCCCTCGTGTTTCCTTTCCTTCTCCCTCTCCCTCTCTTTTCATTTCCTTTTTCCTTTTTTTCCTTTCGTACCCTCTTGTATTTCTTTCCTTTTAGGAGGAAGGCCCTTCCCTCTTGTTGTTTTCTTTTCTTTTTCCTTTTCATCATCATTTTCTCCCCCTTTCTTTTTCTACCCTTCCTTTCCTACTTGTTTTTAATCTCTTTCCTCTCCCTGCCCTCCGTCCTTGTTTTCTTAACTTATCTTCAAGGGGTTTTACACAACCAGAGGAAGACCCTCTCACTAGATAATGAAAGTCTTGGCAAACGTTACAGAGCCTATGTTGGGTCCTAAAGTCAGTCCTTAATGTGTAGGTTTAAGCAGTTTGCATTCCTGCGACTAACCGGGTTTTAACCCTCGTGTCACTGCTCAGCGCCGTCAGTCAGACTGGCGGTCGTGTCCACGTTAACGTTGCTGAGCAGGGTCGCTGTGTTCTGACACTCTGAGCTGCTTCGCATGCCGGACTATTTTAGAGAGGTCACGTCTACACGTGCTGCTGTTGTTCTCCAACATTTGTTTGTTCCTGGACTTTGACTTTGCTGGAGCTGCTCCTGTGCCGCCCTGAAGGCTTCCTGTAATTACGCCAAGAGGCAGACACATGGGTAATAAAATTCTGTTAATCCCCTGACCCCTGCACACACTTTGATTCCTGCGAAACAACCGCCAACAATTCTAACATCTGTGAACCTGCGTGGATGTTGAACTTTTAGGGGTTTTCTTCTCTTCATACCCGCCTCCCAGCGGGACGTGGATAAACCAGCGAGGATGGGTGGGGGCCTGTTCCACAAAAGCAGCTTGTGAGCGCTGCTTACAGATCACAAATGCTGGCAGCATCATGTTTCACGATTGACTGTCAGTCACAAATTGCTGCTAAGTTCCCACAGGGCTCTTGCATGGTTGCAAACGTGCAAACGTTTGTTTTGAACAGAGAAATTTGTCTAAAAATAAAGCTGCACGTTGCAGATGCGGTGAAACAGGCCCCGTATCCACGAGGCACCCTGCCGAGATCTGGGAGGCCTCTGTGACCATTCTGTGCGTAGATCCGCAGACATTTACCTGCATCTCTGAAGGACCACGATTTCAGCTTAAAACCTGGGGGGGCCTGAAAAACCCCCGTCTCACCCAGCGAGTAACTTTCATACGCTGATAACCCAGACGAGTTTAGTTTACTTAAAAACTCCGAGGCGACCGACTGCCCTAAAAAATATAAGTGATGAATAATGGAGAGTCCAATCTGTTTGAGTGAAACTGACTTGACTGGTAATGGACTGGAAATAACAGTTTAAGGTCAATACACTCAAAGCCGAGTTAAATATTTAAGTTGAGAAAACTCAAAACGTGTTCACTAAAAACGTTAATAGACACATGACGCGGCACAATTGTTAAAAGTTCAAATCACAGCAATGAAACACACGTTATCGTAAAATTACGACTTTTTGAGACCTTTTTAGATTTTTGAATTTCGGCTCATCCAGGTTCAGCATCACCTGTCGAATAAAGTCGAACTGAGTGTTGGTCGGTTCAAATGAAAAGTAAAATAAATCAAAGTTGCTCACAGATACACTGACCTACTGAAAACATTGATCCGTTCATAACAGGACAGACTGATTGATGGAGTAAAGCGATCACTTTCAGTATTTTCAAGGCGTATTTCAATTAACAGCGAACGGATGAGTTTATTCAGTGTGAAATCCTCCTTTCATTAAATTCTGTGCGACTGGGCCTTTGTTGTGGACTAACCCGTGACCTCGTTAGCGTTGTTGCGGTTTCCCGTGGCTGCCGCTAACGCCGCCGAGGAGCACATCAAGCTAAAGGCGCCGCCCTGAGACGTACCGATTCTCCCTCGAATCCGTAGAAGTTCAATGAGAAACAAACAGCAGAGTCGTATCTTTCAAAATTTATTGAAACTGTTGTAATATGATGAAGTCAGGTTGGACATAAATCGTCGACGAACCTTGCATAGGTCACAGACTATGCCTCACCAACAAATGACAAACATGGCATCCTGCAGCAAGAACCCAACAGAAACAGAAGTTTGAAAAGAAAGAACGGACGTATTGAAACGTGAAGGACTCCGGGGTTCAGGCAGGATGGCAACAGCCCAGTGGAGTTGACATTTAGTTTAGTTTTGTTTCTTTAATCATGTTTCCGGCACCGGGACTTTCAGTCATCGTGGTCGGGACGAGACTTTGGCTTCTGACCGAGAGCTGGGACGAGAGGGAACAGGCGAGTTACTGCTAAATGACAAACTGAACCGACTCGGTCCCAAAATAACCCACCGGTCCATCCAGCTGAAAACGGACCATTTCAAAAAGAAGGGAGGAACAATAAAGTCATAACTATAATAAAGATAACGTCTGTATGAGCAAAAATATATGACCAGCATTAATTTATTTTAATGTTATGATCAAGCAGTTCAGTCTTCAGTCATTCATGCACTTCCTCAGAAATCACAACTGCACAATGACACGTTTTAGGAATTTCTCTTTGCAGTTCAAAAATATTTTCATACTCAAAACTCCTAATTGCATCAGCATCATCATCATCATCATCATCATCACTAAAGTCATGGCTTTTTAAATCACAGACATTTCCTTTGAACGCTTGAGAAACATGATGCAGAGTTTCTCCACCTGTTCATTTTTAGCTCAACATATCTTGGGAAATTTTATTTCTTTTTTTTGATTTTTTTCTCTTTTTTGAATGGTTATGCAGAAAAAATAAGCAGCTCTGAAACATCAGTATTTTTAATATTTAAAAGATTAACGGATCTTTTTTTTTTCTTTTTCTGATTTAGTTTTATCTCATGAGTTTTCATGTTGTTTTGTCTTATTGTCAAGAACAAAAAGTGCTATATGAAAAAAAATTATATTATATTATCATTATTATTATTATTTCTAATTTTGTAATCAAAAATATAATTTAGGGGCAAATAAATAATGAAAATATCCCTTGAAATTTATTAAAATATCAAAATTTGGGACCTAAAAATGAGTAATTGAGCGTGAAAGCTCAATTTTGACCTTTGAAATCGTAGTTGACCAAAAAAATATATATATAAATAAATCTTAACTCAAGGTCCCCTTACTAGCTTTCGGAGGATTAACCCACGTCACGCAGTCTTCACGAGTTTGCTCCATTGAAAACCCAGAAAGAGCTGGTAAGTGGACTTTGGATTTTTGTGTTTTATTTCCCAGGTAACTTTCAAGCTCAGTCATTTATTTTACAGTCCCGTAAACTAAGTAGAGCTTCAACTAATGACATTTTTCATCATTTTTTTCTAAAATCAGTTCACGCAGCCTTAAGTAACAATATATGGAGCAAATATTGATATACAAGTTCTAAAACTTCCCCTTCAGGTCGAGAAACTCCGCACCGATGGCTTATGTCAGCAGTCAAAGAATATTACGGGTGGAAAAAAAAAATTGAACCAAAATATTTTTCCAAATAGCCTGTTATGAAAACACATACATTTAACAGAAAGGGTTGATATGCAGCTCACTGGAGATAAAGCATGCGATCGCCTGTAAATTAATTTATTGATCATTTTAGACTTGGCAGTTAGAAGCTTTTAAACTAAGTCATATTTACTGTAGATATACAAAACCTGGACTTTATTTTGGAAGGAAAAGTAATCCCCCCGTCCTCTTTACTGCATAACAAACAAAAAACGTCCAAGGATAAAAACGACAAACTGTAAAGTTTTTCAGAACGTATGATCCTCAGCCTAGAAAACGAAGCTTCTTTTGTACATCACCCGCCTGTTGAGCTGCTCCGATGATAAGAAACAACTGGAAAACTTCATTTGGTCCCTTCAGTGGCTCACGGTAAACACCACACGTGTGAACAGACAGAAATGAATACCACAAGACTACCAACTACCCTGACGTTGTTTTTAATCACTAATTTCAAATAGTTATCAAGAAAATATAGAACTTCTTTTTTTTTTTTAATGTGATTTTATCCTTTAAAAAAAGTTGTGAAATTTGTAATTTTGCTCCCTAGGACCTACTGTATGTTTAACATGTAGCACCTGTCGTAGCATTTTCTTTTTTTTCTTTTTTTTCCCATCAGACTGAAATGTTAATTAAAGGGATTTTTTTTTTTTTTTTTTTTTTGCTTCACACGTTCAACAGCAGTTTGTGAAACGGGCCTTAAACTGACAGGGCGATGACACACAGCTGCTGCACACACGCGCCACTGTAAATAAAACCAAGACGATAAATCTCCCCAAAAAAAAGTAAGTCCCTTAAACCCGGTGTTGCGGTGAAACTAAAGCTGGACTTTCGCTGAGTTTTTCAGATCCCCACGAGTTCCAGATGGCAACATCATAACTCGCTCATACGCTGTACTCTTGTCGTGCACAAATTACAACCGCGCACACGTAAAATATTATGATGCTGACACAAGAAAAAATATCTTGTGGAAACATGATCGTTGTGAACCAGATAACTTATCTTTCACACGCAAATTACTGTCTTGCGTGTACTGAATAACTTGTCATCAGGTTAACCTACCTTTCACGCATAATTATATTCCTGCATGAACGAGAAAGGTGTGTTCTATCTGGCTCTCATGACCATTTGTGCAAACAGGACCTGCTTAATTACCTCCGCCACGGAGGTTGTGTTCTCGCCCGTGTCTGCGTGTTTGTCGGTTTGTTTGTCAGCATATTTACGCAAAAACCGCAGAACCACTTTGCACCAAACTTGGTGGAGGGATGGGACGTGGCCCAGGGAAGAGCCCGTTACATTATAGAGCCGGTTAAAGGGGCAGATCCAGGAATTTGTTCTTCTACTTCCCTTAACATCGTGAAATAGGGCATTTTTCGACACTTTCCTCAATACCTGGCCTTGGGGGAGGCATGAGCTCTGCTGAGAGTCATTCTAGTTGATTGATTACTTCTTTGGAAGTGTGTCTCTATGGTGCTGAGTGTCGCTTCAAGGCGCGGCTCACCCAAACAGGTGGTTTCAATAACCGTGATGACTGATTAGATCTCTGCTCCGGCCGAAGTTGGACAGAGCTTCTCAGGTCATTATAGGAGGAGATGCACAGGTCAGCTCTGATGAGATTCAGCTCCAGAGTTACAAGAAACAGATTCAAGTATGGAACTGGCCCCCGAAAGTCTGCAGACTCTTTATCCAAACCAAATCCCACAGCAGTCGATTTTACTCAAGACTTCAGTAAATATGCGTTTGGTTGGAATAAAAACAAAAACAAAAACCTGCGGACTCTTACGTAACGAAAGCTACTGACTCAGACCAGGTTCTGCTGCTCTGCAAGAGTTGCAAAAAAAACACACACACATTGGGGGATATTTCCTAACTATTGTTGAGCTGAAATCACCCTGAGCAACTTCCCATGTTGGTGTGAGGACACTGTCATTTTTTAATGTATTTAATGTTTAATACAAGCCTGTCAAGTTTCCTCTGACTCTACAGTGTTGATTTTAATGATTTCTGTTTTTCGGATTGACACGTGTTGAATCTTTGTAACATAAAGTGAACTTTTCATCACACAAATCCCACAATTTGACTTAAAAAAAAAAACGTGCCTCCATTTTAGCGGCCAAATCCTCAAAAGTCCACATTTTGAGAGTGAACACATCTTAACAGAGAAATAAGAAATTCAAAGTCATTTTGCCTGACTTCTGTCACAACTGGTGACCCCTTTGGATCCTCATCCACGAATGAGGTCAGGTATTAATACGTCCCAGGTGTTTCTGTTCAGGCCTCTAGCGAATCACTTGAAGTGGACCAATGAAAAGCCACGGTTAGTGTCACGCTGACCACATCAATGAAACTCAGCTTCAGTACTGATAAAAAAAATATCCGGGCCCTATAAAACTTTAGGAATTCAGCATGAAAATAATTCAGTATAATGTATTTTTCTTAACGTGGGAGATTAACACAGGAAAAGATGCCCTCCCTGACTGTGTGTCACCAAATCCCACAATTTTTGTCTCCTCACACTTGGTTTCAAATCAGTGGAAAACTAAGAGGGAATGTTAATGCACGGTGTGAGGTCACTGTGAATATACGTTTGATTAAGGATGAACACTTTAAAGGCCGTTCGTCAGTGTGATTACTCTAACACCAGGATTTTGAGGGCGTACCGTGGAGGGCAACGGAAGCCAATGAAAGTCTCCCTTCGCCCACGTTTTGTCCTGACCCTTTTGGCCGGAGTCCAAACTCACACGATCCTTTTGGGCGATGTCTTTTCAACACCCTGTCCTGCACAAAAACAACACGCAGAAACGACGGCGTTTCCCTCACACAGCCATGGGCTCCCTCCTAAAACAAAACAGCGGCGGCGGCGGCAGCAGCAGCGGCGCCATTTTGCCGCCATTCAGCGCGACTAACGCCTGTGGTAATGTTCAGCTGAATGCAGGAAACACTGTAGTCAGATCTTTCACAGCAACATCAACAACTGCTCACTCCCGGGCATAAAAAAGCAAATTTCTCCCTAATTTCTTAAGCCCCAGCCAGTTGTCCTCACACTGAGGAAATCCCGGACAATGTTAGCTTTAATCAAACCCCAGAAACATTGCCGTACTCTCGTTGAGGAGCGGCCTGATGAGGGTGCAGCAGGTCGGACGGTTAAAAACTGGGAAAAGCAAGAAAGACACGACCAAAAGGAGCAGATCAAATTTTTGGGCGGAGGATTTTGGTCCCGGTAATCAGAGCGTGGCAGTGTCTTGTGCAGCCAGGGGGCGCTGTTCAGCTCAGTTTACAGTGGTAGTGGCAGCTGAAAGAAAAGTGAAAACGCCAAAGAGTTGCTGCTCATGCTGCAGATCTGAGTCCTTTTGAAATTCTGTTGTGCTGCAGTCGGGGCCGTAGATACGACTGAGGACACTGAGGTCTTGTCCACAGTAATTCAGGAAATGTGGAGGCTTTAGCAACTTGCCCTACTGTTTTGTACCATTAATGTTAAAGTTTAAGTCTGGTCACATGCGATACTTTTCTTCTCCACTTTAAATCCCATGTGCAGAGCCGAACCAACAAACAACAGATCTGTCCTACAAACAAGTGCTGTGTGTGTGTGTACCCAACGCCTGATAAAACACATCAGTGATTCACACTGCTGCACTGGCTGAGGTGTTCCTTCATCACCGCGAACACACACACTGTGGTTTATTTAGACTCAGTCCCACACACACACACACACACAACGTGCTGCTGCCCCCAAACACTCACTGGAGCACCAAATGTGGATTAATCCACCGCCGAAAATAGTCCCCAACAAATGCACTGTTTCCTCCTGTTTGAGTAACTTTTTAAAAAAGGGAAACTATATAGTTGTGAGCTGTTTTTAAAAAATCTTCAGCAGGAAGCGACTACAGCTAATCCAGGAGGATAATTTACCTGTCTACTTTCTTCTGGAGTCAATGACAAGCATTTAAATGGTTTACTTGTTGGCTAACCAAACAGCTAGCTTCATTAGCCAATAAACAGGCCCATCAATACATCTGTGTGCAGATAGCTACAATAGCTAATGTAGGCCACTAATTTCTGTGTTTATTTTCACTGGGATTCGGAGACAAGCGTCAGAATAGGCAGTTGGCGAGTTGGCTAACGAAACAGCTAGCTTTGGTCGCCCCCAAGTTGACCCCTTAGCCAATCCCTATGTAGTTAGCTACAGCAGCAAATCCAGCAATTGATTTCTGTGTTCACTTTCATTCGAACTCTGAAAAAAAGCATCTGAAATGATCTCTGTAAAACTGAGGTGGATTTTGAAAGCTTTCGGAGGTTCGTATCACTTGCAGGGATGTACGTTGTTCTGCTAATGGTGCGTTTACCAGATCTCTACAACGGAGCATAGAATGGCATAACATGGCGACGATGGCCGCAATTATGTGGCCCGATTATGAGAACAATACCCAGCTTGAAAAATACTGGAATTTAAGGATGTCAAACTCAAGTACCTGCAAATGTATGACAAGAAAGTACCTTCGTTTTTCTTGGATATCCGTGCAAACAATCCATATCCGAACGTACCTGTGTCACTAAATGTGCATTGCAGCCATGTGTCATCATCCAGGAAAACTGAGTTTATGTAGGCCCAGTGAATCTGGCCCCAGAATAAGTCATATATTCCTATCTTTATCTACACATATTGGTCTATAACCCTCTTCTTTTCCAGATATGCAGGGAGAAGTGCATCTTTATGGCAGGAGAAGTTAAGCTGCACATAGTAAGCTCTTTGTCGTCTGTTGTAACGGGAGGCACTTTAGTCAATTCTATAATGAGACAGGGTTCAAGGCACTAGAAACTAATTTTAGATATATCTATGAAATTCGTCCAATATTACTGGTTTCCTTCTCGAAACTGTTTTATGATGCAAATGCAAAAAAAAAAAAAAAAAATGGGGTCACAAATCACATAAAACGATCCCATGCACTCCATCATCAAGGATCAACGCTTTAAATAAATGAAAAAGGAGGATGTAATTCTGAAATGTCTTTTTTTTTTTTTTTTTTTAAAGAGATCGCCGGATATGTCTCTTCAGATTTTTTTTTTCTTGTTTTTTTTTTTTTTTTTTCTAGCAGATTTGTCCCTTCTGGCAGTTAACTCCGTCATGCACCGTATCCTGTCGTTAGCTTGACAATAATGAGGAGGATCATCATCATCATCATCATCATCATCATCATCATCCTCCAGCTCCCGAGGTCCCTCCACAACTGCAAGCAATTTAATACTGACATCATGCATTGAGTATACGTAGCTATACCATAGCTAATTAGGCCATAATGCTTTAGTATTTTGACATGCCATGGTCTTCGAAAAAGAAGTGTTCCTGTTCCCTTAATGCTTTAACATTCAACACTTAAATGCTTTGAAATAACTTAAACAATAACAAATAGCCAGTGCACTTTTGGTGAAAAACAAATGAGTGAAAAAATCCAGGAGGAGAAGATGAAGGTCAAAGAAGAGAAAAATGTAAAAAATAAAAATGAGGTAACGTCTTGTGCATGCCGATACAAGAGAGAAGAGAGTCTCCACATGCTTTTTGTATAAAGGAGCGTTGCATGGCATCATACAGGGAACCTCCAGCCGACCTGTAGCAGCAGCAGCAGCAGCAGCAGCAGTGCAGATAATCCTCCACAAGGCTGGGCACACTTCTTGTTTGTTTCTGATAAGGTGCCTGAAGAACGTCGATCAACATCTGACGTCAAGTTTCCCCAAAACTTCCCTGGATGCGCCGCAGAAAAACACGCCCGAACGTCAACTGTAATCCGCTCAAACGTGTTTCCTCGGGGAGCCGGTTGTCCTCCAACATTTTCTTCAAATCTCAGGTGGGCTTTGGTGGTTTATTATTTTGCCTTTTTGTCCTGAAAGTTGAGTCTATGGTACAAAGCCTGGTAGGTGTCGGGCAGACTTTTGGATAAATTCTTGTGCCTTAAGTTTACAAATTATTCCGCCATACTGTCAATATCGTATGTTTTTTTTTCCTCAGTTTAGTCATTTGAACCCTCAACACTCATTTCTTTTAAAATCGATGCTTAAAACTGCAATTTTTATTCTCCCGTTTAAACTCTTTTGGGTAATTTTAGCTTATTTTTATGTTCTCTTTTATTTTACAGTTTTTAAACCCTGTTTGTGTGTCTGTTTATATTGCCTTCTTTCTGGTTTTAATGCTTTTCTTTTTTGTCAGGTGTAAAGCACTTTGAGTTGCATTGTTGTTGAGAGGATCTGTAAGAAATAAACTTGCATTGCTTTGTCTGAATTAATTCCTTCAAGTTTGCTAGAGCTTCCTTTTTATATGCTTTATTTTTGTCATTTGTGCATCTGTCTGTATCCATGAAGAACTCCCTGGAAAAGGAAGCTAAGCCTTTTTGAAGTGGCTCATCCAGGCTTTTACAGTAAAAAACGAGCTGTAATCCCATAAAATACATTTAAGAGATGTCAAAGATACCACAGAAATGTCAAAGGTTGTGTTTCAACACCCTAAACTTAAAGTCAGTCTAAAATCAGAGTCAGGTTGTATTAAATCCAAGTAGAAGGAAGGTAGTAACACTGTTAAAGGGGCACTCCAACCATTGTTGTACTACACTTCCAAAGAGTTGGGACTAACTAGAGACAAATTTTAAAAAAGATTAATCAAAATCGATGCAACATTGACCAAAATAACGTGACTTTCTTGTCCAAAGCCCCCCAAAACACTACATTTCCCATAATGCAACTTGACAGTGTCTCTTTCCGGCCTACCCATGTGTTTTGTATCCATGCCCCGAGTTTCTAGCGCAGAACTTTTGTGTGTTAAAAAAATTTGTAAAAAAAAGCGTTATCTCCAAGCCCAAGTGTCGATCACCCTGATGACATCACCGCGACATTATCGGGCCTATTTTCTTAAGACTGGACGAAAATCATACAAAAATCATACGAGACATCATTCAAGTGTTTTCACAGGCTTAGTACGCACCAGGACTAACAGACCGTTCTTGATATGTAAAATTGGCTGAGTCCCCCTTTGGTTTTATGGACTAAATTGAGGAATTCGAGGGTACAAGTTAATAATTTATCAAAAATGTTCCCCCGACACCTGCCGATCTTTGCGCTATTGCCAAAGCAAATCTCTTGTCTGTTTTTTAATGAAATAACTGAGCCTCGACTCTTATAAATTCACCATGCGTGCCTTTAAAGTGTTTAAGTCTTCACACACGTTTGGATGAATCAATGCCAAAAGAGAGAATAAAATGCACCAATGGAGATAAAGCATCCAGATATTTCTACAATATTTACACCGGTGCGACGGAGGCTGCCTCACACGTCAGTGAGCAGCTTCCCCTTGTTCACACAGTTCTGGCTGGGAGCCGTGCAGTTGGCAGTCCTAAGGTTCGCTTCCCTAAAGTTATCGATGCTGTTGTTCATGTCCTCGTCTATCTCCATGTACTCCGACTTGCTGACCACCGAGGAGCTGCGGCGGCTTGAGTTGGTGTCCGACGCCAAGTTCTGGTTGCTGACGTTGAGCAGCTGGGCCTGCTCCTCGCCCTCCGTCTCCCGGTGGTAGAAGTAGTTGAAGTTGGAGACGATGACCGGCACCGGCAGCGCGATGGTTAACACGCCGGCGATGGCGCACAGGGAGCCCACGATCTTCCCCCCGATGGTGACAGGGTACATGTCCCCGTAGCCGACGGTCGTCATAGACACCACGGCCCACCAGAAAGCATCCGGGATGCTGGTGAAGAACGACTCCTTCTCCTCGGCCTCGGCAAAGTAGACGGCGCTGGAGAACAGGATCACGCCAATAAAGAGGAAGAAAATGAGCAGGCCCAGCTCCCGCATGCTCGCCTTTAGAGTCTGCCCCAGAATCTGGAGCCCCTTTGAGTGTCGGGACAGTTTAAAGATCCTGAACACCCTGACAAGACGGATTACCCTGAGAATAGCCAGAGATGTGGCCTGCTCCCCTCCTCCCTTCCCCTCCCTGTTGTCTTGGTCGTCAGCCAGCTCTGTGCCAAGTGTGATGAAGTACGGGATTATAGCCACAATATCAATGGAGTTCATCATGTTTTTAAAGAACGCCGCCTTGCTGGGGCAAGCAAAAAACCGAACTATCAACTCAAAGGAAAACCAGATGATGCAGAGTGTCTCCACCACAAAGAACGGGTCTGTGAGGACATTTGGTTTGTAAAACACGGTGGTGTTCCCCACAGTCTGCATCCGGTCGCTGGGATCCTCCTTCAACTCCGGTAGCGTCTCCAAACAAAATATGACTATTGAAATGAGAATAACCATCACCGAGACGATGGCGATCCCCCGGGCCGGTCCAGAGCTCTCCGGATGCTCAAAGAGGAGCCAGATCTGCCGCTGGAACTCCTTCTCTGGCAGGGGTCGTTCCTCCTCCCGAATAAACCCCTCATCCTCCCGAAATTTTTCCATAGCATCTGCTCCGAGTTCATAAAATTTAATCTCCTCTGAGAACATATCCAGCGGCACATTGACCGGTCTTCTCAGCCTCCCCCCGGACTGGTAATAATACAAGATGGCGTCAAAGCTCGGACGATTCCGGTCAAAGAAATACTCGTTTCGTAGGGGGTCGAAGTAGCGCATCCTCTTCTTGGGGTTCCCAAGGAGAGTATCCGGGAACTGGGCGAGGGTCTTCAGCTGGGTCTCGAAGCGCAGCCCTGAGATGTTGATGACCACCCGCTCGCAGCAGTCGTGGTCGTCGTGGTCGTCGTCGGGCGGGTAGGGGTCCTGCGGGTGGCCCGGCAGGGTCGCGGCCTCGTCCATGTTGTCTGTGGACACCACAGTCATCCTTCCTGGTGTTCAGAGGACAGGAGGAAGGAGTGGTGCGAAGAGGCGGTTGGGGGGTGGGGGGCGGGCAGGTTGGCGTGCAGGAGCTCCTAGTTGGACCGGGAGCTGTGCAGAGCCTCCCTCTCCATCATCATCATCATCATCATCATCATCACCGCCATCACCACCATCACCATCTCCGAGCTGAACATCTTCTCTCTCTCAGCAAGGCTTCATCGGTCACCTGGAGGGGAGGGAATCAACCAGACCTGGTCTTAAACAAAAAAAGCAAACAGATTCTCCTCCACAGTCATTTTCATCTGCTGGAGAGTTTCCTGTTGGTCAGAAGGAGCAGGAGAAAAAAAAAAAAAAACCCCATGCAGTCCGGAACAGTAGCCTGTGCTGCATTTGCCGTATTTTTTACCGCATACATCACTATTCAAGTTTGCAGTCCGGCTGCGCTCCCTCTCTGCGCACACCAGGACGCGCGGCTCTCGCTCGTGCGTCAACTGCTGTCCGGTAGGACAAAGGTCGACGCGCTGAAATGAGCCCGTGAATCACATCTAGGTCTAGAATGATTCTTTGAAAGACGACCACGCCGGGTAAAAACGTACCTGTGCCGAGTTGGAGAGCAGGAACGCGTCCTGGCCGCGCGCACCTTTCCCCGGCCGCCCACCGCAACTTGGGTTCAGTACAGATATCGCTTAACAGTATCTCTGAAATATTAATAGACTATGTTGTCTTGGTCAACATCCGTATCCTCTTGGTGTAGGTTTTCAGCGTCGACCGGAGCAGCCCGCATGAGGAGGAGGAGGAGGAGGAGGAGGAGGAGGCTTCAGACGGCTGTGAACCGCGGCTCAGCCGCAAAAATCCTGACTGACAATTTATTAAAATCATGCTGGAAATAAAGGAGGCGGAGGACCGGTGGAAAAATGTAGAGAATGCAGCTGGATCGAGCTCCCGGTCTGATGCAGGGAACTGGGAGGACTGGACACTGCAGCATCAGCAGAAAGCGGCTCCTCTCTCCTGGTTTTTTTTTTTTTTTTTGTGCTGCAGTGTTAAAAACAAGACAAAACAAAAAAACAAAAAATGCGGATGCTTTAAAGGGGGAAAAAAAACCGGTTTAGGATCCCGCACTATAGACGCGCCAGAGACAGGATGTGTCTCCGGTAATTTGGAAGCATATTGCAGGATTTCATGTAGGGAGAAAAAAAAAAGAAGTGAGTGAAGGAGGGAGGGGTTAGGAGAGAGAGAGAGAGAGAGAGAGAGAGAGAGAGAGGGAGGAGAGAGAGAGAGAGAGAGAGAGGGGAGTGAGAAGGAGGAGAGGAGGGGGGTTTCGACGCAATGCAGACAGACTGTAAAACACACTCGGCACTACAGTATGCGTGTGTGCACGCGTGTGTGTGTGTGTGTGTGTGTGTGTGTGTGTGTGTGTGTGCGCGTGTGCGTGTGTATCTGCAAAACCAGGTCCGGTACCGAACAGTACAGCGGCAGGTCCGGACCGAGCTGCACGATTCGTCCTGAACCGTCGGACGTTCGCCGCAAACCTCGTTCAAAGAGAAAGAGGAAATGAAACCGGAGGCTTCACGGTCCCAGTAGCAGAGGAATACCGGAGTGGTGTGTTTCCACTGCATCGCGTTATGTAACCGGTGTGTTCGACATAGTTCCGCCGCTACCGTCCAACACGCAAACTCCACCTGCTCCTGCAGGTTCTTCGGGTCCCGGTCTGAGGCTTTGCCTCGAGGGCTCCGCGGCAGGAACCGGCTCAAACCGTTTCCCACAATTGGCTGCCGAGCACTTTGCGACAGTCAGGCCTGCGCGTCGGTGTAAATATCCCGGTGTTGCTATGGCAACAGGGAGAAACCGGCAGTCTGATTTCTATTTTTTTATTTTTTTTTAATCATTTATTTGTTCTGTCCTGCGTGAAACTCCATAACAGGCTTTAGACTAGAGGCTGATCAATGAGTCCTAATTTATTAGCTCATACCAGTTGATTTTTGTACGGAAGCTCTTTGCTGCCAGAAAAAGAAAAACTGGGAAACGTAAGAGAGTGACAAAAATAAAATAAACAAATAAATGAATTCTCTTCGGGCGAAAAGCGAAATAATGTTTTAAACAATAACTAGTAAATCTCACACTAAGATGTGTGACGTGAGAATTATAAAATAGTTACTCAAAAGTTAGACTTGAGTCACAATCATGAGATTTGCTACATCAAAACTCTACCATTTACCCAAGTGAGTGAAAACTATGAGACATTACATCAAAAGTACGAGTCAAAGGTTACGACTGAGTGAGTCAAAGGATTTTTATCCTTCTTAACTTTACACCCTGTTTTTTTTTTTTACTGGTGGAAAACAGGCTTCAACAGTTTCTCACCGTCTCTTTGAACGAGGTTTTGGGGGGAAATATCCTCATTACGCTGAGTTTTGATGAGGCCTTGTTAAATAAAACGTATCTGACAAGTCACAAAAATGTCGACGCCGGACGTACCGCGGAAATGTACCAGTAAACACCACCTTCTTTGTTTTTTCGTGGTGCGGTTTATTTACACCGAACCAAGGAGCCGACATCTTTTCCCGAACCCTAACCGAGGCCGGGACCCTGGATGTGAACCAGGTCTCTGGAGTCACGGTCCTGAACCTTGTACGTCCTCCATCCACGCCGTATGGGAAAACAATCCAGTGATATATAAACATCGTTTCTAGGAGACAGGCTTGATCCCAGTTGTATCATGAATATTCCATAAGAAGCTTTTTATGTATGTTGACCCTTAATTTACTTTACTTGTGTATTTTCCGTATTTGCGCTTTTGTTCACACAATGAATTTTCCTCTGACGTTCACTGTTCGGTATTTACTGTCAGACAGTTTACTGTTATCTCAGAAATATTTTGTTACTTGCTCATATAAAACCCGAACACGACTGCGACCAAGAATGACCGGTTTAGCCTTAAGTGTATCTTTAAGGAAAAATCCGCAGTTTAAGAGGCTTCGTGCAAACGCAGTGACTGAAGCCCACCGGAGACCGCGTTGTTTAAAAAAGGACGTTTCCCTCCAGGGTCGACCTGCACCGAGCGTTAAGCCGCGTGTGCCGACAACCGAAGGACCCGCTCATTTGACATACATTACGAAACTCGAACCTCCAGCCTGGCATTGCTCCGAGGCTCAATTTGACTGTATCGGCGCTTTTGAGACTCGGCTTGAATGGACAGAAGCTGTCTCCCCTCTATTGTTGGTCAGGTCAGACGGGCGGGTCGAGTCCGAGCCTTCTGATGTGGCTCTGAAGTTAGACACTATTCACTATTCGGAAAAGGACATTCGCTCTCACGGGCGGCGGATTTATCAGTTGTCTTAATAATTCAGTCAGACTTCAGACATGGAAACACGTGTACGTGTTTAAAAGGCTTTAGATGGAAAGAAAGAGATTCCTCTGGCTTTTCAAGTCCGAGGAAATCTGCAGGTTTTAGTCCGGAGCTGGAGTTCAGCGTGAGTTCCCTTTCCCCGGTATTCAGTACAGTCTTGTCGTACTTGTGCTTTGCTTGAATATGAGTGTTTTTAAAGGAGGAGTCCGGTGTTGTTCCGTATTTTTCTTATTGTCGACAAATGCCCATGAAAACACACTGTGACTTCCCTCCTCAGCCCATCGGCTCCTACTGAAGACGTAAGAACGACAACCCGAGATATCACACACGTTTATGTAATCGATCAGAAACCGTGAGTTGAGATCAATGGACTCTTCATGTCCAAACAGTCCCGGTTGTTCCGAAAACGACGCGTATGCCGTACATCCGTATTTGAAGCTAATGAGCTCGTTTGGGACGGGTAACGTCGTAGGTTACCGATCCACAGTAGAGCTGGTTTAACCTGAGTAAAGGTGTTGAGCTCCACAATAAACACAGCACATCTGGAAGATTTTTCTTTTTACCATTTTTATTAGTTTAGTTCAGAAGCTCGTTTGGTTTTTTTTTTGGTGAAACGACCTGATAAAAGAATCAGTGAAATCGTTCATCTTTACCAAAAACCCAGGAGACCTTTGAAATTCAGCACCACGGACAGCTCCGCCTCTTCAGACGCCTTCAGTCGTTCCTTCAGAGGCCGTTCGTTCTCCTTCAGCTCATTTCAACATTACACCATAGCAATACGCCTGCAAATACGCCGTATAGCCCACGCACATGCCACCGTTGTACGGAGTCTCTCCGGCAGATCTCGGCGGCAGAGTCTGGAGCGAGAGCTCAGCAGACGGACCCGGCAGTGGGCAGGAAGCCGGGAGATCAGCTGGCTCTGAGATCCTGGAACCGGTCCCGGTCGTATTAACAACGCAGAAGCGTCCGGTTACAGATGCAGGGTAAAATCAAAGACAAAGACAAGACAGACGGAGAGGAGAACTTTTGAAAGTCAGTGTTGTTCCTCTGATTAAATAACATGTAATTAGAAGGATAAGAGCATAAGTAGGACAAAATTGAACTGTTTGCTCCAGTGTCGTATTCAGTTTCTCCAACAGCAACTAGTTGTTGGGCTGAAAAGTTACAAAGTGTTTCACAAAAAAAGTATTTACCACGAAATATAAAACAGGCAGGATATAAACAAACACGAGGGCAAGGAAATAGAATCAACGAAAGACAAATAACACCAATAAAGAAGTAAAACATCGGTTAAGAAGGTGAGTCTCTGGGAACGTAGGGACGTGAACAACAGCAATGTGTCCTTGAGCGTGAGGCTGTGGTGTGGATGAAGGTCATTCTGTGCCACCGAGGGACCGAACTATATTTGTAGTTACAGTGTTAGTTTGTCACTGTAACTGTCCGACAGCTGGCCGAGTTTCTGCCGCGCGGCTGCTCAAACCAAATGTCGCCTACGTGTAGTGCCGGGCTCCTGAAAACTAAATTTAGTCCGAAAACACGCCAGAGGTAGAAAACCCTCTCTGGTCGACAAACCTACCAATGAAATTCATTCACCACCTCCCGTGTTTCTTGGGCTTTTAAAACACACGGGTTTTTCTAGTACACATCAGCACCTGCGTAGTGAGTAATCTACCACACGTTTGACCCCGGGGTCTGAATTAGACACATAATGCACTGAAAAAGGAAACACGGCTTCGTGCTCAGCCATGCATGCGCGGCCAATCTGCACACTTGGCAACGTACGATGAGCTTCGGTCCATATGTTGTTGTAACCTTTGACCTGAGAGATTTAATGGGCAGGATTATAATCCAGTTTGAATTTAGTTGAGCCTACTGTCTTTGTAAGAACGCGCACAGATCTGGTTTAGAAACAACTGATGGGAGAGAAGGTGTATGTGTGCAGCTTCGATCCCGGCTGCTTAAAATGTCAATTTTCCACAAAATGTCAGGGGCAGTCCGCCCACGTCGGTTTAGGAGTTGCGGTTGGTACAACTCAGACTGTGAGGACATCTGTTTCATGTCCTCTGGGACTCTGGAGGAGAATATTGACAGAGACTGAAGTTATCTCAGCTTGAAATCCTGCAAAACAAACTGGAGGTCTAGAGTTTTCAAGACATGGCTGTTTACCCGGCAGGAAGGGTTTATTGGAAAGATGACGTTCAGTCGCACTTTGGGAAATGTGGGGGCCATCTTTTTTTTTGGAGTTTGACCCAGAGCTTGACCTCTGTTGCACATATTCCTATTTTATTTGATCCTTTTTGAGTTCACGAACTTTAGAGCAGTTCTATAAAGCAGATCCTTTTTCAAGCTTGAGGAAGATTCACGATTTTAATAGATTTTTTAAAAATATTTTTTGGGCTTACACATACAAAATAGATGGACAATAATAACAGAGGAAGGCTGTTATTGTAGATATTGTATAGAAATCTCATACAGCTGTGGACTGTCACTAACAGACGTAGGCTCAGGTTTCTGGTCTAGACTGACAGGACTGGACCCTGACGTGGTCTCCTGCTGTTGTAGCTCATCCACCTCAAGGTTCGACGTGTTGTTCACCCTGAGAAGCTTCTCCGCTCACCACAGGTGTAAAGAGAGGTTACCTGAGTCACCGTAGCCTTTTTCTGGCAGCTCCAACCAGTCTGACCTCTGACCTCTCTCTCATCAACACGAACTGCTGCTCACTGGACGATTTTTGTTTTTGGCTCCATCCTGAGTAAAAACTCTAGAGACTGTTGTGTGTGAAAATTCCAGGAGATCGGCGGGTTCAGAAACACTCAAACCAGCCCATCCGGCACCAACAACCATGACACGGTCAAAGTCACTGAGATCACTTTTTTTTTTCTCCATTCTGATGTTTGATGTGTAACTGAAGCTCCCGACCTGCAAACCAGTCAACGTGTGTTTCCAGAAACATACTGAAGTTGGTCCCTGAGGCCAAACACTGGTTGATTTCTGGCAGTCCAGCAGTTCCCCCAGTAACACCGCCCCTAGGATTTTAAACCATCATTATTATTTCTCGTGCTTTATCGTGTGTTTATTGAAAACTGCCAGTAAACCAAACAGTAGCAGAGTCAGATTTATAACACGCCGTCCTTTAAGAACAAATAAATAACTTCCAGCTGCTTCTGGGTGGTAACCACAGGTCAAATTCAACAGTGAGCAAACTTACAAACACAACCTCAGACTCCAGAGGGATTAATGCACCTGGACGACGCATGCGACGAAAACGTGAAAACTTGAGAGGGAGAACAGCGTCGTCTTCCCACAGAACACACGGGCCTGAGGAAGCGGATATAGGCAAACAGCCGACGTAGCACCGAACACACATATTCACACGTTGACACGAGAGCACAGATGCACCTCGGATGACTTCATCCCCGTGGCGCTCAGTGAAACACAGCGCTGCCTGGACAGTGTTTTACCCCGTGTTAGATGATACGTGCAGGCTGCCGCGGTACAAAGGAAGGAAGGGCCGCTGCCGCTGCCGCTATAGCCGGCCGAGTGTCGGATGACAGCTGCTGCTTCACCAACGCTGAAGCTGAAGATGGAAGACAGAGCCGCACCTAAAATCCCTCCTCAAAGCAGGTGGAAAGTTAAACGTGTACTTGAACTTGTGAGAGAGCTCTCACCCTGCTCCCCAATCTGCTGCTCAGCCAATCAGCAGCTGACGTTTGCAGTCGCAAAGCTCCTGAAGGACCCAGTTTCCTCTACTGGGAAGCGGTGATTGACAACGATAGGCAGGGATTGGTTTCTTAATTTACACTGCAAACACCAGAGTGCTGTTTTGATTTCAGCCTCCGTCCGTCACCGAGACTGCCTCACCTGCTATCGCGGATCTTTGTTTTCTTGGAGGCCGATCAGCCTATCGTGATGACTACACAGTAGCTGTCCCGACCAAACCAAATCCGGATCTTCTGTGCCCACTTATTCCATGTCAGGGTTACATGTGGTTTGGGTCTGAGAAGCTCTGCTGTCAGTCCATGTTCATTTCTATAAAAATCTTTTCTGCTTAGTTCAGCAGACTGTGGGAAAACCAGCAGAAGTCGGGGGTTGGAAATGTTGTAGTTGTTTTTTTGGAGAAACATAAAGTAATACCACCTGGATAGATGTTTGTTGTCACAGAGACACATTGGAAAGTATCCATGTGGTGTATTTTGCAAAAAACTCCACATGCATAAAGAATTAGCTTATTCCCAGAGTATCTATAACCAAATCATGGAAGAACGACTCTACTTCTACTTGCAAGAGGTGGGACGTGAACGTTGGATGGATGGACGGGAGACCACGAAAGGAGTAGTTTGACATTTTAGGCAATGGTTTCTCCCTCAAAACGTTTTTCTACCTTTAGCTTCTCTCTGAGAGTTGGATGAGAAAACTGATTCCAATCTCCTGTGTGTGAGTTCAGTATGTAGGTAAAGCCAGCAGAAGATTCTGTTAGCTTAGCTTAGCAGAAAGACTGGAAGCAGGGGGAAGCAGCTAGCCTGGCTCTGTCCAACGTGACAAAAGTTCAAAAACCACCCCCGCTAACGCTCAATGGTTAACACTACCTCGTTCTTAAGCCTTTAGACAAACAGAAATGTAAACCTTTTTCGTTTTATGTAGGGTTATACCTGCATAACCACCTCTTGGCAAGCAAAGAAAATTTGATTTTGACTCCCATAAGTTGCACTGAATGAGCTGGAAGTTGGGGCAGCTACAATTTTTGCCATAGAGACGACTGGGGGGAAAGTCCGTTTTGTGCATTCTGTGCAGCCCCCAGAGCTACGTAGCTCTACTCTCCGACTCCACCCGAACCTGAGTAAAAACCCTCAAGCATGAGACAAGGATACCAGGTTAGAAAACACATTTCTTAATGACAGATCTTTAGATGACAATGTAGTCGTAGTGTTTGGTCTTATTAGAAGTTTGAAGAAGAGGATTTACGTTGAGGTTTATTGACAACACCCCATTACATCTGTAAAATAGTGCAACATATCAGACTTTGTAAGGAATGGAACGATAAAGTCCTGGACTTACTTCCATCGGCAAAGTCTGATGTCTTGTACTATTGGGATTTCCTTCTGTGCAGTGAGGTTGTATTTTCAACCCTTTCCCAGCCAGAGTGACTGAAATGTCCAGGTTCCATCAGATGATGTACCAGTCTGGACCTGGATCGGGGCTTGTCCAGCTGCTGACCGATGCCTGCACTCTGCGATGGCTTCAGACAAACTCAAGGCTAGCATTAGCAACCACTCAGTGCTGCTGCCACTCTCTTTTTGGGGGGGGAGGGGTGTTCGGGTCAGATTCAAATTTTCGAACCCATGTAGAAGAGTGTAAGTGGCTGAGCTGTGTGATCTTGTGTGCTATGTCTTCATGCAATGAGCAGCAGAGAGGAGGAGGAGGAAGAGGAGGAGGAGGAGGGGGAGGGGATGCCTCTGCTTCATGCAGCCTGACGCCCCCCCCCCCACCGTCATCTCCTGCGTCGCGTTCGTGCTAGAATCAGGGGCAACATACTCATTAAGCCTTCCTCCCTTCCACGAGATCTTCACCACCCCCCCTACACACACACACACACACACACACACAGCCATCATCCCGTTCTACATCCGTCGTATCTCCTCACTCTCGGCTCAACGTACCTCGTCAAGAGACACAGAGGCAGAAGAAGGTGAAGATGGTGGGACATCTAATGTAACCACACGAAATATGAATCTAATAAACATGCTGCTTAAGAACAAAATGCTAAAGCTAGCGCTCAGGAGACAGCAGCTTCCGACGCTCTTAATTTATGTCTGGGATGAAAGTGTAGCTCTGACAGTACATTTATCCGTTACCTTACAAATTTCATGAGCGATGCCAGGATTCATTTCCATCAGTTTTCATTGGCCCTGAGCCAAATTTGACTGTTTTCCTGGGTAATCAGGTGTAAAAACTAAAACCAAATCGATTTCTGGAAAGAGAGAAAGCAAAGACGGCTTTTGTTACCTTATTTTGGAAACCTCACACTACCTCTTTGAAAACTGACCTGTCACCTGTAAACATGACTAGGAACCTTGGGTTTCTCTGGAAGCTCAAATATAATTGACTTGGCCTGAAAAATCAAGCGAATACTCAACGCCTCACATCAGCTGGACTCCGTCATTCAACGTAATTAAAAACAAAATTTTACGGATGTAGCGTGACATTGTCAGTTCGCTCCCCCAACCGCAATCACGCAACCATCCTGAGTTATCCAATAGCATCAACACTAAGGAGACACGAAGATGGTATTTTTTCCATCTTCTACCATTTACCTCGTGTGACGTGGACGCGGCAGCAGCAGGTTAACACACTAACATTCGCAACGTAATGATATAATAATTCATGTAAAAGAAAACGACCCATATGTATCACAAACTAAAGCAAAAGAAACGGGGGATTTTTCCTGTGAAACAGCTACTTTCAGCCGATTGCAGACTGAACACAATGTATGCGTTTTTCTAATCAAGTATAAATTGCGATTTCTATGATAAATGTGCAGGAAAACTGAACTTAGTTTGCAAACAAAGACGTTAATACATCTAATTTTCATTTTGTCATCTTCAACTTCACTGTGGAGCTAACTTAAGCGCTGGACACAATTTCCCTTTATATCCATGACTACACTGTGAGACGGCGCTTGCATTCGATTTATTTTCCAGATAACAACAGCTTGTCCAAACGGCATTCCTCCTGACCTTTTCGAGCAACATTTCAAAGCCACGTTCATTTACCAGACTGATCAGACCCTTCGGTCTCTCAGGATATCAGACACTGTGTATCCCGGCGCAGTGTTTCGGTTGCTTTGGAGCGAGCTGCAGCGGAGGTGATTAAATGAAAGAAAAATAGTATGCACTTATCCGTTATTCATATAAAATTTCAATAGGTTCACACATGGATGAGTGAGCAGTGGGAGGAGGGTGTTTAAAGCGGCAGCTGCAGCAGGACTCATGAATGTACCAAGCAAACCCCCCCCCACCACCTCTCGCCATTCATAAACACACGGGATGCTTATATAATGCCTATGCAGCTCCCCCCTTCTTTCTCCAGAGCTATTTATAAGCCCCATAGCATGCAGGGAAAAGAGCGTGGCCAATTCATGCAGTGCCCTTCAAGACCAGCACACGGCCCTTGGGAGCTGCCGGGGCCCGACTTCAGGGAGTTATTATTAGAGTCACGTCATGGGAGAGCCAGCGAGGAGAGAGGGAGGCGAAGTGACAGATGGGGGAGGGAAGAGATAACGGACACGAAGCATAGCGGTGCTGCTGATGAAGGAGGGAATGTAAAGTAAGGGCTGGGAAAATACCGATGTCATCTGGTTCATGTTTAACCACACAGACGCAGAAATAAAGCAGGTTTCAGAAATGGAGGTCGGCGATTATAACCGTGGGGGCGGAAAATGAAAGAAACAAGTAGAAGAATAATGGAATAACGGAATAACGGAATAACGGAATAACGATAACTCAATTCGTTATGGTGCGGTTCCGAAAATTCAGAAAACACAAAGCAGAATAATTCCTTCAGGTCAGCTCAGCTGGTCAGAGTCAGGTCAAAGTTCAACAAAGTGGAACTTCGGTCGCAGCTCGCTCCGCTCAGCGCACCGCAGACATCTGCACAGACCCGTCGCAGCACATCACTTAAGCAATAATGAGCCGCGCGCGAAAGCTGTTTTCCACAATGATGCGAGTTCACCGTTAGCCACTTAGCTATCTGATGTCCAAAAAGCTGAGTGTCAATGCAACCGATCGGTGTCCAATGGCTCAAACCTGAGACACATTCAAGCCAGATGTCGAAAATGTGTAAATGGGTCCGTCACTCCAGGCCACATACGAGTCCTAACTCCTCCCAAGTGTTGCCTCCCAGTCGCATCGACAGAGAGAAACCGGATCGAGCTACTTCGGCGAAACGTGCTCTTGTGACGTTCATCCGATCCCTGCGGCCAAAGGGGGTCACACATTACGACTGCTGAGGCAATTATGAATACGTTTTGGGTAAAACTAGTGATGTTGGGCGTGACTGGGACCAAGTTGGACTGGATCTGCTCTAGTCTGGGTCCGTTGGTGTGGAGAGTCAGCAGATAAAATCATATTGAGTTTGATATGTAAAGATTCTAATCATTGGTTATCATTATCATCACTGGCCCTTTTTCAAGAGCAGAAGCTTCTACCTTGCAACCCCCTCCCATGAATGTCATGTCGATTCAGTTTCCCTCTGATTGTTGAAGCGTGTACACGTGTCCCACATGCAGCAAGAGAGGTCTGCAAACCTCTAGACGCTATGTTTGGGTTCATTATCCTTATATTTTAGAAGGACGTGCACTTCTAGGCCGAGCTGTGGTCACGTTAAATGCTCTCCGTTGGATGGATGGAGCTCAGATCTTCTGGAGATGATTGTTATAGCTTTCCCCAGCCTGATGTGCTCTCACTAGTCTCTTCCTCGGCCTCCTCCTCTGAGATCTACTTCCCTTTCAGCATGGTTCACCTGTATGGAGACACTTTGATGAGACTAAACCGACCTGGTCTCCTCTCTGCTTTCATCAGGGCTGCCAGCGCTCTTTCCTAAAGATCTCTCATCTGATTGGTCTGTTTGACCTCATTAAGCAGGTAGCCTGATTCGACCTGATTTAACCAATGCAGCTCAGGGTTCACTTACTTTTGCACTTGAACTAATTCCTTTTTTATTTACTTTTTTGACGACACACGTTTCCCTCTAAACAAATATACGGAACTGATAAACGTAAACCTGTTGTTTCATATAAAAACACTGGTGCTGATTAAACTAAAAAAACAAAACAACAGAAAAATCTAAATTACACAAGGGGTTCTCCTACTAGAAGCACTGTATTGCAGTTATACCATAAAAGTTGAATTGGCCCAATCAGAAGTTAGTCAGAAAATAGTATTTTGTATAGTTTTGTCAGCACTGAGCTAACTCTAACAAGCAGTTCCCTCAATCAGAGTACAGATGTGAATATGAGCCGTCATATGACTTATCTGCTGACCTGAGTTGGCAGTGAGATGTTCTGTTGTCTGGATAATTTATTATCTGTCAGCAGGATGTAATCTGACCATCAGTCTGAAGGTCCAGTGTAAATAAAGAAACATCAGCTGACCACGTCAATGTCCAAACGGCAGTTTCATCACCATAACATTGACCCGAATGGGGCATGTTGTCAATGGGCCGATCAATAGGAACACTTGAGACGGCAGTAAGTCAGTGAGCGGAGCGACACATTGATGCCGGACGAGATGATGTGGGGGCCGAGCAGGATGAGGTAGAGACTGGAGAGAGTCTGGCAGGTTTGACGGCGGGTCAGAGTCTTCAAACACCTGCAAATAACCCCAGAGGAGGAAGGACAGAGGAAGAGGTACATCTATAAAATGATGATTTCTTAAATAACTTAATCTAAATACATAGGCGTGTACAGTAAATGCCGTCATTCATACTGACGTTTACTGTGGACATTCATGGTCACCACCATGGATGAATAATGACTTTATCCTGACCTCTCCTTTAGCGCCACCATTTCCATTCTACCCAAGATATATCAAATAATGGGCAGTTTAATGGGCAGTTTGGAATGAAATTGCTATGAAAGCAAATTCTTACTCCTCAGAGGATGAACCCCTTTGATACTGGACACGCAAAGACTCAAATCATCAGGGAGTTATTTCTGTCCAACACTTAAATATTGTCTTTTTTATTTGTTTTCTTTTCTAATATTTAAATGTTTGCGCATTAAACCGATATAGTCACATATTCACTTACCACACTACACAGTCCTACATGAGGCACAAAACAGAAGTGAGAGACCCCCCACGTGTTCACCCGCGTGTCTTTAGTAAAAATGTACCTTTACCAGCCAGAAAAACTGCAGGGGTCGACAGTGAACGGACTTTCAGCAGATTCTCAGTTCTGCTCTGCGTGAAAAGCTCCCGCCATGGGAACGAATGATGTCTGCGATACATGGAATACACAGCCGTCCAGCAGGAGGGACGGACAGAGTTTCCATGTCTAACGCAGTCAGGTCGGATCGTAGCGGGACGCTGAAGATAGGACCATCGCCCTTGCTCACAGAATGATGGAATAAAAAGGCCAATTACTGCCTGACTAGTTTATTAAAATGACAATAGTTTGTTTTGCTGCCTGTGACCTGCAACATTAAACCACATCTGCTGTTACCCCCAGTAACTACAGGCGTCACCAAATCAACCAGGACACTTCAAGCGTCATCACATGACCTGACCTGATATGGACCACGGGAAGAGCAAAAAGACCTGACTTTCTATTTGGAATCATATTGAACACTACAATTGCGTCACGTTGTAGCTTTGCATCTCTTTGTGTTTGTTTTGTGTCTCATTTTGGTCTTTTTTTTGTCTCCCTCTGGGATATTTTGCAGGTGAGGACCAGGGGCCCCCGGACCCCTTGCGCCCCGGGGCCTTTGCCCAGTAGGCCTGTTCAGTAATGCGTACATGAGGAGGGTTCCGGCCCACAGGTTGCGAACCACAACTGGAACCTGGATTTAGTTTGACTATTGACCCACCTGGAGCCCACTGAGATTCTGGCCTGAATATTCCTCCTCAAAAATACATCAGAAAACATCACATCGTCAGCTGTCGGACTTTAAAAGAGCTGACCTTTTTTAAAACAGTTTCCCATAATGCATCGTGTATGAGAGCAGTGAAGCGAGTGCGCAGCGGCGTTTGATGAGGCCCCGGCAGCAATCCTCCTGAAGACATGCCCGCTGTGCTTGTGGCTTTTTCAAAGGGAGGTTTAAAGGGGACGTCGACCCCCCCCACGGCTGGATGACGGGCAGCGTTGACGCCATCATTGGATCCTATAGGAGCTGGTAGTGTGTTCACACGGTCGCTGCAGCCGGGGCACGACCACTGCTCACTTTAACAAGCCAGTAGTCGCGCATGGGAAGATGCGGCATGCGTGCACATAAAACAAACACAGAACAGTTAAATGAACATTTAGAGAAATCCGCGTGTTTCTCTCTTTTTCTCCAGAGTCGGACGAGAAGGTTGGAAACCGGTTTCATCTCACGTGCTGTGTGTCCAGTTCAAAGAGAGGTCAGGGGCTGTTCAGCTTAGCTTAGCACAAAGACTGGAAGCAGGAGGGGAACTGCTGTGCTGGCTGGACAGTGACCCAGCCAGACAGACAAGGGATGTCAGGAACGAAGATGAGCGTGGGGCGCAACAGTTTTTTGGCTTTGTCCCATGTAGTGGGTCACAGTGGAAGACAACCGATAAAACATCTGGGACACCTCATGACGTCCAGACGAAAAGACCAATTTTAGTCAGCAATTATCTGAGGGCTTGTCATGAAATTTGCTTCAGACAACCATGGTCTGGTCCCCAGAGGACGAATACCACTGTCTTTGGCGATCCTCTGACTTTTTATCTGGCGCCACCATGAGGCTGACTTTTGTGGTTTTGAGTGAAATATCTCAACATCGATTGGACAAATTTGATTCAGACATTCATGTTCCCGCCAGAGGTGTTTTTAAATGGGAGTTTGCTTTGGGCCGCATCTCTGAATGAGAGTTGCTATGCAAATAAAGTTATTATTATTATTATTATTAAAGCACATGAAGCCCAAGTCACTAGTTTTTACGCCTTTAATCTTACATTTCTATGTACATTTCTTCTGGCAATAAAGATGGAAATGTTAAAACAGAAAATGACCTTCAGGGAATCCCTGCATGCAGCAACCATGGCTTTTCTTTGTGTGTCTGTGTGTGTGTGAGCTATTTTTAGAAAGCTCCTCTCTTTGAGGGGATTCTGGAGTCTATTTTTGCTGAGGGTCCTGGTAGTTTGCACCATTTACCATCCAGAGGGGGGGTCAGTGGTGCGCACTAAATGAGAAAATGCTGCGGTTTACGCGTCAGTGCCTGGCAGCTTATGCAATTAAGCCAGTGTGGGATATTAGCTAATACTGCCGTCCGTGTATGTGTGCGTGGACTCTGGAGAGGCTGACGTATATTCAGCTGTATTTTCTCATCTTCCCCCTGTGGCTCTGTTCACTGATGGTATGACCCAAAAAATGATAAAAATAAAACAAATCCCCACACTTTCTCTTAAGAGAGGAATCGACCTTGCCTCGCCCGTCAGCCTGCAGAAAAAAAACACACATCCGTTTTCAAGCCGGAATATTGTAATACTGCAGATATGTTCACTTAACAAACATCAGCCACAAATACAACAGTAAAACGTCATTAAATCTGCAAAATGCCACAGGAAAGAAACAACTTTACAATAAACCTGCTGGTGTAATAGTAAGGCTCGTTATTTAGTGTATATTTTCATTTTAAATCTAGGATTTTTAATGTTTGTATAGGGGTAGAATATGATTTCAAAAAATACAAAAAATTCTGGGTGAAAATTAAGCTTTATTTTACAGGTTAGTAATTTCTTGACATGCAGCAGGTCAGCTGTAAAATAAAAAAATGTTAAATTACCGTGAAATTTGCCTGCAGGCAAGCACACAATTCAACATACATGGAGAGTAAAGTTTTAAAAATAAATACGTATCAATGAAACCACAAGTAATGGTTGGAATTGAGCTTCTTTCTGTTGCTAATTTTCCTCAAATGTGTTCCAAATAACATAGTTGTTTACCAGGAAAATCAAGCAATACCTAACTTGTATTTTAACACTCTTTAAAATACGACGTATTCATGAGTGAAATCAGGTGCAACTGATGCACTGCTTTTCAGTAATCTGAATACTCGCCTGGGGAAGTAGCAGAAATTAAAAAAATAAAGAGTCTTTAATACAGGAGGAATGCTGCGTTTGCACATCAGTCAGTCATGGATGACTGCGCTCTGCTTTTTCGAGGATTTACCGCCTCCCGAGTCAGCTAACAAAACGCTTCCTCTGAGGCCAAAGAGAGCAAATGAGCCCCGGCGAGCAGGGTGATCACAGGGTAATGTGCCTGATGTGACTGATGACTGTATCTGCGACCTAGATAAATGAGTGGCCACTAGCCATCTTCAAATGGACGGGAATGTCCTTGGATTACTGGCTAATCCCATCTGAGGTTTGAGAGCTGAGAGAACTTCCTGGGCATAGCACAGTAATGGCTGTGTGTGAAGCCAAGATTAGTCGTCTAACAACCTCTGTTACGTGCACCGATCGCACAGAGCCTCGGGGTTGACTCTTCAATGTGGCGTGGCCCCCACCTGATCCCGATTACAATGGTTGTTTCCGTGAAACAAGATGTTCGTTGGCTCTTCAGACAGTGCGCCCGAAGAACCTAACACTGGTCGGTCGATCCGTCCATCTAGAGCACGATGTCTGCTAGTGAGTTGATTTCAGTGGGGTTCGCTGTGGATATTCATAATTCCCACAGGATGAAACCTGATGTTTTTGTCGACCCTCTGACATTTAGCCCAACACCATCATCCGGTTCGTTCCCCTTGACCAACACTTTGATCCAGAGCCAACTATCTCCAAAACTACCTGCTAACTTCACTGATAATTGCAGTGGATATTCATAGTTCTCAGTGGATGAATCCCAATTATTTTGGTCACCTTGTGTTTCTGCCCCCTCCCCTCTGGCCTCACAACCGGCAAAATGGCAACTTGCATCTTGTAGCTGACAGTATGAACGCTTCCACCTTAAGGATCAGCACCATACACTTCCACCTTAATAACCAACGCTTAGAGCACATTCATAAAGCACGGTTCGCTGAGCTGCACAGATTCATGCAGGTCACGAGGAGGACAGTCACATACTGTACTGTACACATGAACACACAGATTTCTACACTCAGACCTTCTGTATCCCGGCCCCCCCTTATTGCTCGCCCCATGGGAGAGGAAAAGGGAAACCACCTCGGACTTGATCAATTATTAACGAAAAGTGGAGCTGAGTTTCAGAAACACAAAGGCAACGTCTTCTCGTCTCTCGGCCGCCTGATCAAATAATGCCGCAGTCAAAAGGTTAGAGGCACGAGGCAAACATGAGCAGTGGTTTCTGGGATGCTTTACATGAAACTGGTTCGGAGGAGCACAACTTGGGGATGGGCTGTAAACAAAATCACTGCCAAAAGGCATCACAGAGGAATAGTTTGACATTTTGGGCAGTACGCTATCACCTTTGCAGTAATAGTTTGATACCGATCTTCTCGTCTCTCTCATATCTATCCAGAGCCAGGCTAGCTGTTTCCCCCTGTTTACAGTCTTTATGCTAAGCTAAGCTAACTGGCTGCTGGCTGTAGCTTCATATTGAATGCACAGATACAGTACGACTGTGGCATCAGTCTTCTCATCTAATTCACCAGAGGGCAAAAACACATTTCCCAAAATGTTGCACTGTTCCTGTAAGTACTAACCGTCAAGCCTGACTCGAGACTAGGTCATGTGACTTGAGTCTACACCTGTGGTAGGTGGTCGTAAGGGGCATTACTAGCGTTCATGGTCGAAGAAGTTGCTCGAGGTTTAGAGAGCTTCTTGATGGTTGCTAGGGTGTTTAATATTGAAGAAGGACTTGTCTTGGTACTAATGCAAAAGTAGTGTAAAGTCTTCAGTGTCTCCAGAGGGAGCTTTGTGATGTCTGATAAATGTCCTCAAGCGATGTCACCTGAGTCAGCGTTGGTTGAGTCTGAGGGCTACAAGTCTTTGAAAAGTAAAAAAAATCTGGGGGGTATAGTTACAAAGAAGTGAGCTGACCAGACCTCTGTCTCACCAGGGACCGGGGGTTCACATCCAGGGTCCTGGTCTTGGTTCAGGAAACAGCGGTACTTTTGTTAAGGTTCAGGAAAGATGTTGGTTCTGGTTAAATGTAAATAAAAAGGTTGTGTCCAAAATCACTGTGAACTTTTCCTGTATTAAACCAGACCAGGATCTTTCCTGAACCTGAACCAGGTGCTGTGAAAGTCTAAACAGAACCATAAACCAGTTTAATAATGCTGGAGTCCTTACAAGTGGATGGGGTTGTATAGACGGGTGAGTCAGATCAGGAACTTTCTCTTTAGTGTGTAAGAACCAAAAAGTCCGACCTGACTTAAATTGACTTAAATTCAATATTTCGGGAAAGGGGACACCAGCAGCACCTCCAGGCATTAACGCTGCTGCCACCCTTTGATTGGCCTTTTTTTCCCGGTCTTACATTTTATATACGAGTGCAGTGTATATGGTACGGGCGCTTAAATCAAGTTTTAAATTTTACCTGATTAAGGTGTGAGGACAGAAACGTCATTAATAAAGTGAGCACTAGTGACAGTGTTGGAGCATCCACAGGGAGTAAAACCACCGATCTTTCATGTCAAAAAGATCCAGCTGAGGTGGTTTGAACGTGTTCTCTAGAGGGGGTTTCTGGTTCTTGGGCCCGGGGGATAGTTGAGGAAGATCATTGTGTGATTATATATCCCATCTGGCCTAGGTACTCCTCTGGACCCCCCAGGGAGAGGCACGTCTCGACGACCTTACTTTGCCTGTTGCCACCGTGACCCGAATCCAGTTAAGCATCAGAAAGCGAACGGAGAAGCGGCTGACAGGTTTGCAGGAGGATAAGTACGACTTCTGATTCAGCATTCACAGCGCTAATGGTCTGAAGTTCAGTTGTGATTTTGCCATTTGCACACTTCGCTGAGTCCCTTTAGCGCATGTTTTCTTATGTAATGGATCCGTGTCCCTGCAGCTCAGAGTCATTACTTTTGAATAAGGCCTGGGAGAGCTGAAGGAGCAGGAGAGCTGGCTGTCCACCGGATCTACATGACTCTGCAAACAGGAGCCAAGAAGTCAGAATATGAAACGGCTTCATTGCTCCGGTGGGGAAGCTTTTCTCGGACTCACGGCGCCAGAAAAACCACCCAAAAAAAAGCCACTAAAACTACAAACTTCACCCATACGGATGGTGTGATTTTTAATGAAATACCACTGTAAGTAACATGACGACCTTACCTGTGCAATGTATTGAAAAAGGGGGGCCAGTTTTACAGTCGAGCACAGTTCATTTATTTATTAAACATAAGTGGTAGAAACATAAAGCCTCATTAACTTTAATATATCATGTCATATTGTACAAATCATTTACAACATTGCAGTACATTAAAGAGAAAGAAAAGGCCACATTAAACACAGTCACAACTAGTATTCAGAATGACTCTGTTGTGCATATACAGTGTGTACGATCCCAAGCCAAACATATATTACATTATGAAAGACTTGTTCTCTTTTTTTTTTTCTCTGTTGTTTAACTTTATACCTGTCATACAGTGAGACACACAGATACTCCAAGTTAACAAAAATAAAATCTATTATTTGAGATTTTTAAACACTGAGGACACAAGTTGAGGTTTTGCAGACAGAAAGTTTTACTTTTTTTTTTTTTTTTTTTTAGTCACCGTTGTATCAGCTGTTAGCGGAAGCAGGAAAACACCAGGAGACAAACGCACAGTTCAGTGAATGAATACAGGACTGACCTCAAACACATGGCGACAAGCTGCAGTTGTTACACTCATGCCATTAAGGGTCTATGACATTTATTTCTTATTCTATTTTGCTATCGTTCTTCTCAGTCCAACAGCACTGTATTAAAAATCAGATGAATGTATGTTCGGGTTTAATATAAAGCCCACACTCTTTGTTTCTGTTGCTTTTGACAGGGCCAGTCTGGAAAGTCAAACAAATTTATGGCTATTTTTGATGGGCATTCATCATTATTTTTGTTTGTTACTATTTTTTCAAGACCAAAAAATAAATAAATAAATATAACATCAATATTGTAGGTCACTGTCCGCTGCAGCCTTTCACACCAGCCCAAAAATGCACTCAAAATGTCAGGTAAAATCAGATCAATCCAACAACTTGTTGTGTCATCTGGAGCAATCAAAGCAATTTTACAAAAAGATGCATCATTCTGATCGGACCTTAACTTCTTCATTTTTTTTAATCGTCACTGTGAGAAACCTGCTAAGCTTTTGTTTGCTCCGTGTGATCAAGTGTATTCGGATTCCACAATAATGAGAAATGTTTATAAAAGCTAAATGTTATGAGCAGGGTTATTCTAGTTCCACTTCTTTAAATCAAGTTTATGTTCTGTTATATGTCACAAGTTTATATATAAGTTTTTTGATTAATCATAATTTATATTTAAATTTTTTCTCCTCTTGACTTTTTAAAAATGGTTTTATAAAAAAAATCTTATTTCATCTCAGTTTTATGTTTAATTCACAAAATGTAATGATAAACATCAACAAGGACTTTGACGCTTCAAAGAATAAATATTTGGGTGAATTTTAACGCTAAAGTTAATTCAGGGTCACTTACTAATTTTATTTTTCCAGGGCTTTCGTTCTGGTCTCCAAGGTCTTCTTCAACCAACAGAGATTAATCAGGTGCCACCAATTGTTGTTATTATCAATTGTCATCAACAACCAAGCTGACTCCGTCTGCAGAGGAAGACCTCTTATATGTGATTGAAAGCCCTCGAAAATGCTAGTAAACGGACCTTGAATTGAGTTGTTTTTTTGTTTGGTTTTGTTTTTTTGTTTTTTTTAGCTACTTTCTTTTGATCTAATCTCAGTTTCAGTCTGTTGTACTTTTACCCAAATTTACTTTCACCTAAATTTAGTTATCATTAACAAAAGTTACCTCGATCGTTACTTGACACCCACACTGAAATAAAGGACAGTGACATGTAAAAAGCTTTAGTGAACCTGTAGATGAAAAATGCAGTGGACTGCGTGAAAATGTCCAAAGTCAAGATACGATGAACGGTTTTAGTCTCATGAGCTGCAAAAGAAAAACCTGAGTGAACGAGGCAGGGATCATGTGGATTCTACAACACAAAAGTGAAGTACGGAAGCCCAGAGTGGACATGGTTGCATGTACTTTTTCAGGCCTGTTGTCCCGATATCACAACTTAATTAACTTTTGTCATTTTCTCAGGATACCAAATCAAGCGTTGCTCAAATTATCCACAGGAAACTT
This sequence comes from Xiphias gladius, assembly GCF_016859285.1. Lineage (NCBI taxonomy): Eukaryota > Metazoa > Chordata > Actinopteri > Istiophoriformes > Xiphiidae > Xiphias > Xiphias gladius. Next base: position 1,331,049 of record NC_053401.1, on the reverse strand, counting down.
GTCAAAAAAAATACGAAACACTACCTAGCCTCTCTGAGCTTCCGTAGAAAAACTGTCGGAGATTTTTCTTTTTACTGTTTCCTCTTTTTCTCTCTCTCTCTAAACACCAACCAGGAAGACTGCTTACTGTACATTCAATACATTAATTTACGATACACTATTTCTACGTGCAACCAGTCGATTGCATCCCTACAGTGCTAATATAAATACAGGCTTTCTTCTTCTATGGTACCTCAGATGCATTTGACAGGGTTATTAACTGAATCAGATCATGATTAAGGCACTATTCACTTTTTTTATGCGCAGATAGGAACAAGCAGACACACAACTTTTGCTGATGACATTGTACTGTGCTGTACTTGTACTGTTCCACGCATTATTGCTTACTGATGAATAACTGTGGTTACTGCATGTTTTTCTAAGTGACGTCTGCTGGTTTTATGTTCGCGTTTAATATGCAGCTTCACCTACGGAGCATTTCGCAACACTGCAACCCTTCAGACGTGAATATTCTTATGATTTGCGTGTTGAAGAGTAGCTCTTTATTAAGAAATGCTGGGCTGTAGGTTAGACGGACGCGGGGGACACAACATATTTGTTTAATGAGGTTAAAGGATGTGATGTGCAACCACTACGCAAAACTTGACGTGCATATAAACATCAAATCTGAAAGTCCTCTTCGTCATCTGTCTTTAGGTTAAGAGCTTTGTTGTCATCGGGTTTTAATTGTGGCTAGAAATGACGATGACTGGTCCAAAAGACCAGTCTGCACCTACTGAGGAAAAACAAAAGGTCAACATTTTCTCTGGTCGCTTATCCTATCAATCTGTTTGAAAATTATATTACATTATATTATGGATATTTAACTAGGGCCCGTTCCAGACTGTCAAACAACCTCATTTCTTCTTTTTCCCCTTAAATTCTCAATATTTTTGTCAGTCTGAAAACTCTCACGACTCTCTTGGTTTCTTTTACGATCTCGACATACTGTGAAAAGCTCACATTTCTTAATCTTGCTGCTCATGTTGTCATTAGTTAAGGACAACATTTGATGTTACAGGCTGCACTGGTTGAAACCAAATCAAATTCCCCCGAATGTTCCCGTACTATTCCTATTATATTCCTACAGAGACTGAAAGTGTGTTTTTTTATCAAATGATCGTGATAAGAGTTTGGGTTACGTCAACACATAAGAAATGGACGCACTGATCCCATGTTGGACCCTGTGGGAGCTCTCCAGGGGTCACAATCTGTGCACATTTATTAATAAATCATCTGCACAGATTGCTAAACTAAACACGCAGTTTAGGGGAAATTTTGAAATAACACTTCCAGAATGTGCATCTGGCATTCAGCATAAAAGTGGGGAATTATGATTCTATTTAAACAAAGCTGAAGTAATGTAATGCAGTATTTAATTGTTGCGGCAGTTCAACGAATGAATTCTGGGGTCAGACAAATAGTGAAATCGCTACAGCATCTTTTGTGCTGCACTTAATATTTAGAAAACAGGGCTCACTGTTAGCCAACGTACAATTCATACCTCAAAATACATCCCCGGACCTGTACCGCATCTTGACATAGTGATTATTTTAATTATCAATTAATCTTCCAATTATTTTCGCGACAGTAGAAGTAAAAGGGGCCTGCTATAATTTCCCAAAACGCTACCAAATTTCCTCGAATAAAAACCAGGAGTCCATTAAAAGCCGGGTCTCTGGTAGAGGCCGGGGACGTGGCGACACGAACCAATTAAGGCCGGCCCCCGAACACAGGCCGGTGGAAAGAAAACAAGAGCGGATAAAGTCCCGGTGCCTGTCATATAATGTGCACGCCAGTAAGGCATAATTCACATTTTTACCACTTCAACAAATTCAACTATATAATCCTGCTACTTTCAGGGAGTGTGGAGAAGCTTTAACAGGGCGAAGGTGAGCGGATCAAAACGAGGCTTCGGACTAAAATATGACCAGTTATTCTCATTAAACAGAGGGAATTAGAAATAAAGGCCTGTTATTTTCTGCAGCTGAGGTAAAGCAAGGCTCCGTTCGCTGTTTGAGGAAATGGGGTATTTAAATTATTGTTTAACCAGAGAATGTTTGTAGGTTGATGAATCGATAATAACAATAGATGCTGTAACAGCTCTAAAATCGTGCACTAAATATTAAAGACGACAAGCAACAAGGAAAAATCTACTCTCCTCCTCGAGAAGATTGAATTTTCACTATTTTTCCCAGACAGATTATTACTCTGAGCTGTAACTTAGTGCTTCTGAATATTATATAACTAATCACCTTAACTTAAAACACTATAACCCCCCCCCAACCTTTTTATTCTGCAGGTCCAGCATCAGAAGTCTTATTGTTGCCATGAATACTGTATGTCGAATTTTTTTATCAACCCACGAACAGATTTACTCATCAATACTATTTTGGGGGCAACAACGAAAGTGTTCTGTCACAAAATGATCAAGCATTAGCTGCAGGCTTAATGTCGCTGTCGAGTCTTCATCGCAGTAACTCTTTCACTCTCCAGCTCTTCTCGTGGTTTTTATTCATATTAAGTAGGATCGGAGTCATACTGATAGTCCTGACCGACTGTTTTGAGGCTGACTTTAAAGCCTTTCCTCTCTATGGATCAGTTCAGCGAGGAACCACGGGATGGATGAAGGTAAACTCAGATGTGGTGGCGTCACACACACACACAAACACACACACACACACACACACACACACCGTGCCATTTTAAATCCATCCTTCCCATCTTGTGGAAATGTTTATGTCAACACACACGAAACAGAAAATGACACATCTTGCATGTGCAGTTGTCTCAAACACATGAAGATTGAAACTGATCAGGATCAAAGATTTATTTTATCAAAAATAGATCACAATTGAAGATTGTCAAAATAAACATGGCAATAAACAATAACTGGAAATAAAAAAAAAAGAGAAAGAGGAAAAGAAATCATAATGCATTTTGCTTCCACTCTGAAGTTCCCAGAGCAAAGGAATCACTCACACTATTGCTTTTTCTTATTTTTGCATGAAAATGAGACAATTTGGTGACAAGCCTGAACTGAATTCTGCATCCGATGACTAAGCATGAAAATGTCCCCTCCGAGACGCAACGATGGATGTAACGTGGTGAATATCAGGTGATGGTTAAATATGTGGAAGTCAAGACAGGTCTTTCGGGACTCTGCTGCACTCACAAGGGAATTGCTGTATTATTATTATTGCACATACAGTATGCAGAACACATTAATCGTCACAACTAATGCCCAGTGACAGCTCATCAGTGCCTCTGTCAAACAGAAATCTCCCTTGGCTGTTTTTATGTCTAAGCAAAGCAGGACCAAACTGCAGAGTTGATGCTGGGGGTTTGACGGATACAAGTTTTCACAGACTGGTAGCCTAACAATGTTTAATGATGATGATGAAAAGTTAAACATTTTGGGAAATCTTTTTTTTTTTTGTCTCCTTCCCCAGAGTCAGATAAAAAGGTAGATCTGTTTCATTTCTGTCCGTCCAGTATAGAAACAGGTCCAGAATGTGTTTAACGTAGCTTAGCGAAGGGACTGGAGGCAGGTGGAAGGTGTTAGCCTCGCGCCACTAGAGGAGAAAATACACCTTCAAACACCCTCACAGCTGGATTTTTATTCCCACATGTTGTATCTTGTTAGTGGACAAGCCTGTAGAGTTGAGACAGAAACCAGGCGACCCCAGCCCGAGGCCAGAATACGAGATGCTAATATTGTTTGTAAACAAAGAGCTCCGATGCTAACTGCTGCTAGAACCACCTCATTTTTACATTTCTACAGAGTTTCCAGGTGGGTTGGTGGGATTACTATTTAACATGTAAATCAGACAGATTTGGTGCTGCATTGGGATTTTCACTTTTGAAGGAGCTAAGGCAAGCAGTTACCGCCTGCATCCAAATTTGTGCAAAGCTAGTCTAAAGCTGTCCCAATACTAGACAAATCTATTATATCAGGATAAAAACCTTGAGATGTATCATCTCAGGTCCATGGGGGCATCAAAGCACATGCTAGCCAGAGTGTAGGTTAGGCTGTTGGGACATAACATTAAGCAGCCATAAGCATAACGTTGATCATGCTAACTGGTTTTTGGCTACACTGGCTAGCATGAGGATTATCGCAGCCGTTGGAGGTTAGCAAACAGCTCCACCACTAACTGCACCAAAAACCACAATGTCTCGTTTCTACATTTCTGTTTTTACTCGCGTTAGTAAAACAGAAAACTTTGGAGTCGGTGTATTTTTCTCTCTTCTGATGGAGCTAGGCTAACAGGTTCCCCCTGCTTCCAGTCTCTGTGCTAAGCTAGGGCTAAACACACCCTGCACACATCTTTGTACTGGACGAGTAGAGACGAAACTGACATCCATCTTAAGACAGTTAACAAAATAATTTCCCAAAATGTCTAATCATTCCTTTAAATGTCACTAATGTTGTGCCTGATTACGCGGATTACTCTCCACCCCCAGAACTTGAAAAGCCTCTACAACAGCATTTTAGACCATCGCTTGACTTCAAATTCCCTTAAAACCCCAAACTAATAAATCGGTTTAGGTTTAACAGTTTTTTCTGAGACACGCTGACCTACTTTTTATTCAGTGGCGGGAAACCCTCTGCAGCACATTATTGCCCTTAAATCAACAACTGATTCAAAAACACTCACATTCACGCACACTCACAAATTTCACAAATAAATTATTAAAATGTGCAAAGAAAATATCAGGCTCTGTGTTGTTTTGCTTAAGTCAGGCTGGATGACATCTGATATTTAATTAAAAGGCCAATATTGGCTTCAATATATACACACATATATATATATATATATATGTGTGTATATATATATATATATATGTGTGTATATATATATATATATATACACTGTAAATATGACCCAGTTAATGTGATGGTGATACATTTCTTCTACCATTTTTACCACTTTTTGGACTGTGATTAGATGGCAGTTTATAGAGAGTTTGGGTTTATTTAATCGCACCAGATAATTACAGAGAGGCATTTAAAAACTCAACCCAGGTCTGAGGACTGTGTTCAGATAATGGAGGGACACCAAAGTCATTCAGGTGTTAAAGCTTCTGTCGTTAATGAGCGGACACTGAGGTAGATGTTATTGATATAACAGATATTGCAGCATTCTGATCAAAAAACCCAAACACAATCAGAAACATTCAGAATTATTCAAAGAAAGTCAGATGTCAGATGTCTGCGATAAAATGCATTTCAGCTGTCTTTTTCTCCCAATTTCCAGCACAGACATTCCTCTCACAGGGGTAGACGGGGTTTTTTTAAAGTGTTTTCAGCAGGCAGACGTTTTTCATCAGAGCTGCCCACTGGAGCTGCTTTGTTTTTACCAAGGCAAAACATGACAAACAAAACAAAACAAAAAAACAGGAAAAAAAAATGAAAACACATTAGCAGAAATGTTCAAAATCTACAAAATAATTCACGAGGTTAACCAATTCATCTCCTTATAAAACATATACAGTATGATACTTCAAAAAATAGAGATTTAGCAACTAACTCCACGAGTCGAACAGAATTATCTGAATAAACTTGATATCGATGAGTTCTGGTTGTTGTTGTTGTTGTTGTTCCCATATTTCAGATTAGCAGTGCTGGGTTGAGCCGTCGGCGCAAAAGTCAAACTGGTTTTTCTTCTGTTTACATGCTCTACTTTCCAAGCATGCAATAAAATGTTTTGGTTCGAATATGATATGCAACGTACGGACAGGACTCACCGGTTTCTCTACAGCAAGAGGAGCAGTCTCCCAAAACGACATCTATTCATGAGTATACGGAGGACTCCTACGGCCAGCAGACATGTTGTAAATACACGTAGCATCATGATGATTCAAGTAAGGTTTGTCATACCTCAGAGTCCTACTGTAGCTTCGCTCTGTGCAAAGATCAGTCAGGATGTCCTCGCGGAAAGGCGTCTCATAGCTCCGTGTTTCCTATGAGTGTCAGTGTCTTCCAGCAGAGTTTGTTTTACTTCACCTTCGTTTCAGAGGAAGGAAGGTGAAGGAGAAGACGAAGAGGGATGCGGTAGCGGGGATGTCGCGCTCTTTTGGTTTGACAGGGCGCCGTGGAGCGAAGGGGAAGCGGGCTGGAGGAGCGGCTCATCGTTCTTCCCCTGGAAGAGAAAAAAGAAATATGGTTGCAGCCACGTGATATCATGGAATGGCCTATAAGCAGTATGCCACTTTTGAGGACATTTCGCGGGTCTACGCATTTTCAGCTTTTTGCGTGTCGTCTAACGCCGTTCTAGCCAGGGTTGGGGTTGGGGGTTAGTCAGCAGAGAAATGACACGCGAAAATCCAAAAATGCTTGGTGGTAACACACGAAATGACTTTAGACATGAATATTCCTACGCCATTTGGTCAGACCAGGCCGGGCCTTTATGCTCATGTATGAGGAGAATCCTCATCCGTCTCTCTTCAGGCCCCTGAACATTGTGCGACCGTCGATCCAAAAACAGTGGCTCCTAGATCTCACTGTGTGGCGAGAGCTGACCCTCGTTCAGCTTCCACCTGCCAAGTCTGGTGATATTCTGCTGTTTATTTTCTCCTCGCGTCAACATTTCCCATGCGAAGATCCAAACCAACAACGAATGTATCTACTTTTAAATACGGTGTGTGTGCATCCAACCCCTGGTGTATCTGTTTCCTCTGAGCCATAGAGCTCCGTTGTTTCCAAAAAACACATGAGTGAGTCAAACTGTTGCACTGGGCCACATCACCGTCAACACACACACACACACACACACACACACTGTAGTTTATTCTGACTCAGTCCCTCTCACACACACCCCGTCCTGCCGCCACAAATACTCACGAGAGCACCAGATGTGGATTAATCCGCCGCTGAAAATAGTCCCCAACAAATGCCCTTTTTCATCCTGTTTGTTTGATTAAAAAAACTAAACAGTGAGCAGCTGTTTTAGGAAAATTACTGAGGCTTTTTTAAACATGAAAAAATATATATTTGTGAGCTGTTTTTATAAATTTACGTCTTAAGTAGGAACCAATGAGCTCGGAGCTGAGAGCCACAGACAGAGGAGGGAAGGTGTAGAGAGACGGACTAACACACTGTTGGTTTGGGTCTGCACACAGGATTTGATGACAATAACGAAAATATAGTATAGCATTCATTTTTTAGGCCGCTCAAATGAGCAGTGGGGTATCCGTTCCATCCCTGTTTGTCCAGGACATGTTTAGCCTAGCTTAGCATAAAGATTGGAAGCAGGGGGAAACTGTTAGCCTAGCTTAGGATAAAGATTGGAGGCAGGGGGAAACTGTTAGCCTAGCTTAGCATAAACATTGGAAGCAGGGGGAAAACTGTTAGCGTAGCTTAGCATAAACATTGGAAGCAGGGGGAAAATTGTTAGCCTAGCTTAGCATAAACATTGGAAGCAGGGGGAAAACTGTTAGCCTAGCTTAGCATACACATTGGAAACAGGGGGAAAACTGTTAGCCTAGCTTAGCATAAAAATTGGAAGCAGGGGGAAAACTGTTAGCCTAGCTTAGCATAAAAATTGGAAGCAGGGGGAAAACTGTTAGCCTAGCTTAGCATAAACATTGGAAGCAGGGGGAAAACTGTTAGCCTAGCTCCATCAGAAGAGAAAAGACACTTAACTAACAACTCAAAAGCTGTTTAATTTGCATTTTGTATACGCTGTCAACCTGCTGGTGATTTTATGAAAGTACATAGTCATACCAGCAAATTTTAAAACCATCAGCCAGACTTCAGTGTATTTAAAGCTACTTTTAGGTTTCATCTGGATACTCTGAAACTCAGTCAGCGATTCCAGGCCATAAACAATGAATCTGTATGTGAAAAACTCTCTCATTTAAGTTCTCTCATAAGAACTATTTGAACCATTAAAAGAAACCAGACATTTAAAGGTCTGGAAGCACCACAACATACACAATGGGAACATGTAATGGACTCACAATCCGCACACTAACATCTATATATCCCTCCATTGCCCACACACACACACACACACACACACACACACACACACAAACACAAGCACACACCCCAGGCCATCTTCATCACCGCAGTCACATGCTGAGGAAGCAGAGCCAAGGACAGGACAGACCAGCAGCCATCACTTCCTGTTCATTGTGTCTTGATTGTGCCACAGAGAGCGGCCGAGCTGTTACTGTCACCAGACAAACATTAAAGCCTTACCGCGGCCCGGACGGCAGAGCAGGCCGTGGTAAGTAGTAAAACTGTGTCCAAAGGCAGAATGACAATGTTCATTCAGTTGTTTTTTTAAAAGAGAAAATCTGGTCAAATCACCAAGTGACGTATCGTCAGATTATTATCTTTCATGCAGACCCTGGGAAAAGTCAGGAGGGGGAATGTTATGACAAATCCTTCCCTTACATTAGTCATTCCTGCACCCAGTTTATTAAATCGTTCCCTTAATTTGCTAATCCCTCCCCTTGAATTACTCAGTTTGTTCACTGGGATGAATAATTCACATCTTCCGAAGGACTCCCTCCTTCTCTCAGTTGACTTTAGTCTGCCTCCTCCCCTCACTCCTCCACTGAGCAGCAGTACGCCTGCACCGAGACAACACAGCAACGTATTGAACGGCCAGAAACCTATAAACGGCACATCCAGGTACACTGTCTCAGTCCCGAGACTCACATCACAGGCAGTATTCGACTCATTCATTTCTTCATTCACACGGTCTCGCTGAGTTGTTTACTCTCTTCTGCAGAGACGGCCTGTGCACGCACGGCAGTGAAAGCAGAGGTGCTACTAGAAATCATCAGTGAGCTGAAACGATTGGTCAGTTGATCGACCGATCGGCCGCTGTTTTAAGTATCAGCTCATCCTTTCAGTCGTTTCTCGAGCAAAAAGGCAAAAAAAAATTCAAATGCGAACATCTGTAGCCATTCTCGGTCTTCTACGACATTAGAGCAGATATCTCTGGGTTTTGGACAAAAACGACGCTGAGCATCTCAACTTGGGCTTCGACAGTAGCACAAAACTGGAAAGCTCTCATTACCTGCGACCAACTGAACTGTCACAGGCCGGGGCCCTCTGAGATTAGACATCCAGGGGCCGCGGGAGGTTCACAACATGTCAGAAACCCGTCGCTTCAATGACTCAGGTTAATCCCAAGTGTCGGCCGTGGACAGAAGAAAAACCTTCCTCCAGACGGGACGTGGTGAGTTGAAACAGGACGAGCGAGCAGCCGGTGAGCTGGAGCGCAGACAGCAGCAGTCGAACCAGCTGTGTACTGCGCATGATTTGTAAAATAATCCGGTGAAACTGCTCTGTGCATTTTGGTCGAGCTTCGCTTCACCCCAGCAGATTCTGCAAGGTATTATCATCTGGCTGCACATTCTCCACCCAGTAGCCACTAAACATAGACTGTTCTCCAGGAAGGAGAAAGTAATCATCCATAGTTTTTACTGAGTGTGGAGAACCTGTCAATTGCATATGAGTGAGAGCTGAAACGATTAGGCGATTAATTGATTAGTCAGTCAGGAGAAATTTACATATACCGTATTTTGATCATCGAATGTTTGTTTTAGTCGCAGCAAACAGTTCCTGAATCTCTTCGGGTTGTGGACTGTTGGTCGCACAAAACAAGGCATTTGGAGACGTCAGCTAGAGCTGTGGGAAATTATGAAGGGCATTTTTTTCTGTTTTCCTATATATTATAGACAAAACTATTAATTTATTATAACAGAGAAAATAATCTGCAGCTTAATCGGTGATGAAAACAACTGTTACTTGCGGCCCTGTGAGACATTTGTTTGTCAGAAAGGTTTCACGGTAACATCAGCAGCTGTTAGCGCCAGATGATGGTGAAAAATAACATCTGCCCTCGGCTACAACCTGAAAACAACAAGTTTTAGAAATGTGTTTTATCCTTGAAAGCAAAAACAAGACATCCACCCTCCCTGTATAACTTTGTTGGCCCCCACATTGAACAATTCTGAAAAAGCTGGCCCGGTACGGAACGGCATGTGTCAACCTAATAATTAAGCTTAACTCATCCAACCAGCAGGGGGAGCTGTAGCCTCGTAACAGCTGAAACCAACAGCCGTATGTTCATATATCAGATATATGTGTGAATTATTTATCAAAACACTGCGTGCAACAGAGCCAGTGCTAAATCACCAAAGAGATATAAGACTGTTTTCCCAGGATGATGACCATGGACACTGACTGAAAGCTCATCTCAGGGGTCGGGCCATTGGCTGCTGAGATGACCAGTCGGTCCTCGTATCATCACAGGTTTCAAAATCGGCGTTATGTGAATAAACTGACGGCCACGTTCTGCCTGAAAAATGATCAAAAGCTACTAAAGCTTTGTCCCGGAACCAGAGTGATCTCCTCACACTGCCTGTCCCTTCACAAAAATTACTCTCAAAACGGGATTCGTGTGCAACAACCGCGCAAACAGCTTTAAGCCACTTCAGCCCGACGTTATGTGGATGTTGTGATCCCGTCACTACGACAGTTCAGCGCTGGGGCTGGTCAAGGTCCCGTGCCTGTAATTCATCAAGCGTAAGTGACATAAGTGTCTTTAAATAACGGCGACCTCCGACCTGGATGAAAGCGCCACATCAAGCCGGTGGACGGGCCTTCACTGTTCAAGGCCCGTCCACATTTTCACCTCAAAGTACCCAGGTTTTAATGCGCTTGAGTCACAGCCACCGTGCTGACAGCTGGTTCTCGAAAATGTAACAATTAATCATCACACACACAGCAGCTACGAATGTGATGTATTTTTAGTTTGTACACAAGATACGGGCCGATGTTATCTTCAAAATTCCTGTTAAAATATAGGATTCTGCATCAACTCATTAATAGGAATACGATCATTTTAAATATATTTAGACAGATGTTGCTTAGAGCTGCAACTAAAGATTGTTTTCTTTATTGATTCATCTTGCTGATTATTTTCTCAATGAATCCGTTATTTTTTTAGTCTATAGAATGTCAGAAAACAGAGGAAAATACCTGCTGTAACGTCCTAGAGGCCCGGGTGACATCTTCAAACGTCTTGTTTCGTCCAACCAACAGTTTAAAACGCAAAGAGAAGACATTTTTCTATTATATACGCCACAGAAAAGCATCAAATTCTCACATTTCAGAAGCTGCAAGCAGCAAAGGTTTTGGCATATTTGCCTAAAAACTGAGCAAAACAATTATTCCGTTATCATAATTGTTGCTGATTAATTTTCTGTCGCTAGATTAATGGACTGATTGACACAAATTTTATGGGTCTCAAGTCCAATTAATTCCTAGCGTGACGCAGAGAGTCCAGGTGACCAACGTGATCAGCTGAAATTTGTCTGTAGAAAAACTTCCACATATATGAGGAACAAAATTCCAAATATACACATGTAATGAATTATTAATATTTACTTCAAATTACAATGGTTTAAATTTATTTTCTACAAAACTGTTTAGTTGTTTCAATGAAAACTCTAGAAAAATTCTAGAAAATTCTGTTTTTTATAAACGTTGTTTTTTTTTCAAACAAGATTTCAGACCTGTGAACAAAAACAACAACAACAATAATATTAGTCAATCAGTTTTATATCACTGTAAACGGAACATTTTGGGGTTTTAGACGGTTGCTGAGAGACATCACATGGGGCTCTAGAAAGTTGCCACAGGTGTTTTTTCGCTATTTTCTGACATTTTAAAGCCTAAACAATCAACAAAATAGCAGGAGATTAATTTATAATTCTTGGTTTCAGCCCTGAATGTCCCGAGACACATGAAGGTTAAGGCTTAAAAACGATTTTCTTCAATCGAACCGCGTTTCAGTTCTGCAAATTTTGGTTTTATTCCGGGATTTTTGCTTTACTGGGTTGTCTAATCCAATTAAAACTCACAACATCCTGGATTTTTACGAAAGAATTCCAACTCAAGGTCCACTTACTAGTTTTTCTACAGCTTTGAATCGTATCACGTGGTCTCCATGAGCAGATGGAGCTGCTCAGACGTCATGGAGATAGATCTGCTGACGTGTGAGCTCAGCAGATGTTTCATCCGCAGGACTTTTCTTGTTGAAAGCTCGGTGGAAATTGCCAGATAAAAGCTTGTAAGTGGACCTTGAGTTGAGGTCGTTCTGTCCAAACACTATTTCCACGGTAACGGATAAACTTTGGTCGCTTCCGCGGATGCAGTGTTAAATATAAAGCAGAAAGGATTATATTTGGTTAGTTTCAGTCTCCACCATCGTGCCCTCCCCTCTCCTCAGTGTCCTCCCTCCATCTTCACCACCTCTGTGCCAGTTTGTCTTTCATGAAGTGGAAAAAGTAGTGGGTTGGGTGGAGGTGTGGGTGACTCACTCGGGCCACTTGAGGCTCCGGGACAGATTCCCTCAGCAGTGACAAAGACGCTAACAATAGCCGTCAGAGTGTAACTCTGCCCTGTCAACAGCAGCAGTGTCATCCAAGGGGAAACCTGTTTACCTCCGCCCGCATTTGCTGCATATGTTCAGAGAGGACATGCAGGACAGGGGGCGAGCTTTTGACCAAGAACCCTCCCAGGGGGACACGGGTCAGTCGGCGCGATGCTCGTGGAAGCTGCCGTGTCTCCCGCTCTCGGCCTGACACGACATGCTGCGTTATGTAACCGTAACGTGGTAGATGTGAGGTGGTTCATACATCACGCTCCGAACAGGATTTGTTTTCCTACGCGTCGCCTTCACACTCTCCCGCCCAGAGAGAGGGAGAGACAAACAAACAAACTAAACAGCTGACCGGCTGCATCCTGAACCGCCACCGGCTCTTTGTGCGTTCGGACTTTGCCCCGTTACAACTTCAGTCTTTGCTGAATCCATACATTAAAACTGGTTGCTAATATCTGATCCCTTTAGATTAAAATAAGTAATGTAACAAACCGTCGACGCATCTGACGTGAAACGTTTGTGTAACGTTACATTTCCCATGTGTTGATTCTGTCAAATGTAAGGTAAAATCTTTCTGTAGAAATGGTTTGGTCGTTTGTTATCGTACATGCTTTAACTCCCCATAATTCTCAAGAAATGTTTATTATATGTCACAGCTTTGAGTTTGATATTTTAAAGGACGGTTTAAAATGTGACAGCTGCAAACGTTTCTCACGGCCGCTGCATAAATAACGTTTCTTGATCACTGTTCCAACTGAACCTCACTTGTGTGTTGACAGACACTGTGTACAAATCTATGGGTTTATGCAGAAATACTTGTGTCTATTCTGCGCAGTCATGCGTGATAACACAACTTCTGGTGTCAGTATCCAATAATACAAGTAACGTCAGGCAGGCACTGCTGAGCCGATACCCACTGTAACTTTTCATCAATAAGACCTTTGTGGGCTACTTTCCTGGACAAGGTCTAAATTAAACCAGAACTAGGCTCCAATGCAGAGGAGCAAATCCTGTCTCGAGACGGTCTGGACTGGTTGGGCTCCTGGATGAAGCCGAGCGAGACTAGTTTCGACCACCTGAGTCAGTCCTCGTTAGTCAGAGTGGGAGCGCCTTTCCTGAAACTTATAAGAGCTGCAATAACAAAACAAAAAAAATGGGAAAAAGAGCCCAGAGCGTCTGTGGAATCAGTGAAACTCGAGAACAGGTTTTCTTTGTGAGAACAGTTGCTGCTCTCGCCTGTGACTCCGCTGACAGACGGCGTTAGTCTGAGGTTTAACTCCAGGAAACCAGCTAACTACAGACTGGGTTAAATCTGGGACCAGTCAAAAACCACGTCTGGGAGAAGCCAACACGAATCAACGTGGTTTCGAATGCCACTTCAGGCTTCAACTGTGCACCCTGGGACCTGGCTTTCATGGAAGAGAGGCAGCCTCGTATGAAATGCACCTATCATCACATTCAGGCTGCTAAGGTCGGTCTGAATAACAAATGTTATGGAAGGAACTCTTCATGTGAAAAACACAATTCAAAAGGCCTAACTCTCACGAAACCGTACCTACACCAAAAGCTCCGAGCTGGCGGCGAGCGGACCGGCCCAGTTCCTCCACACCAAAGCCCAGCATGTCTTCACGAAGCTGACTTTGACTCTGAGCATTGTCACGGGAAACGGGAAAAGGCACAAAGTTGGAACACGTGGTCTGAAATATCATCGTGGACTGTAGCATAAAGATTTTCCTTCATTGGACCTGAGGTCATTATCACACCCGTAGTTTGGTTCATTTCATTTTCACGCCGACTTCAGCTTTGAACGTGAAGTCACGTGAACCGACAAATCACGGTGAGCAGATGGATACGATGGTAGATATGTGATCCAGTCACAAAAACCTGCGGTTGGTCTGCTTTGCCTTCGGGCCACATTCCACCAGCGCCAGGGACTGACCGGAAGCGGACCGGTTTGGACCTCGCACTGCACCGAATGCCGGAACCAAAACAAACAGGTTAGATGTGAAAAGCACCCTGAGGAGCCCGGGTCTCATGAAAAACAGCCTGAGATCTAAATATACCCAAGTGTAAAGTGTTGATGGATTCGTGAAGAGCTGGTGCAGCCCAGGCTAGAGGTCATAATGAGGAGGTCGGGGTGGATGGCGGGGCATACGAAGCTCAGGACTTTGCCCCCAGAGACTGGGGTGTTAGGTTTAGGCCACTAAAACAAGTTGTTTGAGGCTTTTAAATAATGATTGTCCTCAAGGGGAAAAAATGAAAGCAGTTGTCACGGCCGCTGCATAGATGCAGTGTTTGTTGACCCAACAGGTTGGGGGGCCAAAACCACGACAAACAGCCAAACTGTGACGTTTAAGAGACCTTCCGGGCCACTACCGGGCTCCACAGCCAGGAGTGGAAGTATTTCATTTTCATGACATTTTTAAAGGGAAATTCTGAACTGAAAGCGAAGCGTCAGATCATCTCTCCTCATTCGCTCTCACTCATCCAGCTGCAGCTGATGGAACCGGCCATGCAGCTGTTTGTGTCCCCTCACAGCTGCAGAGGTTTCCCGCAGCAGCTGCTGCCACCTGCAGGCCGACGGCGCCACTGCTCCGCCGTGTGTGACAGCACAGGTTACAGACGCTTCACTTAACCAGTGTTTCACCTGTCAGTTGACTCAGTATCCGTCTGGTCGCTGACAGCGTCACCCTGACATCCTCGCATGAGGCGACGAAGACCAAGCTACCGTCGAAACTGTTTCCCTTGTTCTCAATTAAGCTGAGGAAATTAAAGGTTTCATTTTCAGTGTGTGACCAACAAGGGGCCGAGCCGAGCGCTGAGAGACCTTTCTGTGCAAAAACAACAGCCTTTAAATAATAATAATAATAATAACGTTCTTTTTTCTGCATCTAATATGACCATGACTGAAGATATGTATTTTAAACTGATTCCTGAGGTAAAAAAAACCCTTGACACCATCAGGTTTCACTAGGATTCGCTCGTCTCTGGTGTTAATCTGTATGTAAAGTCTGCGTATTGAAGACGTGTCGGTCAGTTCGGGACTGACAGCAACTTTTGCTGGCGAGGACTAGTTGGATGGAGGCGCCTGCCTTTGACAGAACGTTGGACTCAACAGCTGAATGTACTTGTTGATGCAGTCTGCGTGCCTGATCACGGCAAAGCAGGAAAAAGGTCAAAGCAAAAGGGCAACGCAGCCTGATATGAAGCCACACCAGCCTCGGCCCTACACTGTGATAAACAGACGTGTTCTGGGCGTCTGAATGTGGTTTCGTGCAGGCGTCACTCACCTCTGGCTGGACCGGCCCTCCGGCGCTGTGAATCCGACGGTGGTCTGAGTTGAAGACTCGTCCGTCCATCTGTCCATCTGTTGATGACCCAGTGGTGAAACTCCATCAGGCCTCCACCCATCAGTCCATCAGATAATAATCCAAGCAACAGGGTTGTGACCTTCGCGGTGAGAACGTCTGTTGGGACCACGTTTTCTATTCCATCGGTTCGTTTAAAAAAAATTCCCCCTTTGTTTTCAGCAGGTTCGGTTGAATGATCCGTCCCAAGGGTCCGGATGAGTCCAGATGAGCGAGGTGCTGGAGACCTCAGATACAACAGGGGACCTGTTTTACTGTGCAACAAATTATAGCCTTGTTGATCCAATGGAGACTGGTCGGCTGCGTTTGCGAAACATGGGGGTTGAGAGCTAAAAATATGGATCCACCGAGACAGAAAATTACTCCGCCGACATTTCTGATTCAGTGCTTTTATAAAAATATTAGAGTCCGACTGATTCACGAGCAGGCCGATATTACCAGCTGATATCCGCTAATCGCAGTTATATCCGTATCTGTCTTGTCTATGGAAGCAAAATAAGGCCAAAATTTGAATTTCATAATGAACCAAACTCTTAACGTTCAGCTTTAAAGGCCAACGAAGGCATGGAACTGAAATATTTACCATGAAAGCCATCTATCTGAATTTTGTGTGGATTGTATTATTTTTTTTAATTTGTAATTTTAAAAACTCAATATTCACAAATTCAGCTGTGAACTTTTCTCTTTTTGGATCACGTCGCTGAAGGAAAATCGAATCTATTCCATTTGGGCTAATTGATTGCTTATGACTAAATATGTCACCACCTGGTCCATTTAGCAGCTGCTCTGAAACCTCCGATATCACATGATCTTCATCGGCAGACGAAGTTTGTCCAGTTGTCATGGAATTGTAGATGTTCACATTTCTCTGTCAAACTTTGAATGTTTGGTCTTTTATTTTGGTATCTAAATTTCATCAATCCAATTTAAGTGACTTTTTTTTTTTTTACTTTAATTGCTACTATGTAATTTTTACAGTTTTTACGACATGATCTGAATTAAAAAGTTTTTTTTTTTAATTTTAAAATCTGCAGAACTTTAGGTCACCAACTAGACAATTTTAAAGGAAGTTCAAACCATGTAAATATAGATAGTTTTCAGAGTTTTCTATTTCAGCATTAAAGAATGAACGAATACCCGAATATGAAATTTAATCAAGATTTCAATTCCATTTTAACAGATTAAAAGATTCCCACCAATTTTGGCCTTTTATTGCTTCCATACATGGCTTACATGCAGAACTTCAGTGTTTAACTGGCTAAAGTTTTATTGATCCTGTTTTTGTTCCTTACGTCTTCTGATTTGGTTGTTTGTTTTGTGTTTTGTGTATCATTTTTTGTTAATTCCACTGAGCTTTGCTGTTCAGGTTTTGCCATTACCGTGATTCTTTGATAAGACGGTGCCTCAGGACATGTTGTCACAGCACCTAATTTTAAAAAAGAACCTAAAATCATCTCATATAGCGTTTGCCCCTTTTTGTCTGTACAGTCTGTCGGCCTCAAAAGTCAGTAGCTCGAAAACATCAAAATGTTATCTTTTTTTTAAAACTATCGCCAGTGAGGATTTTCTCGTGTGTCTTAAATTTGAATCCTGTTTTTGTGTCTCTAGCCTAAAAAAATACACGATTTGGAAACCTCGCGTCCGGGCTGTGGCGGGAACATGTGATGGATATTTGTCATTATTTTTGAAACATTTAGAGCCTAAAATGAAGAGAATTAGAATAATTGTTGGCTGCAGCCCAGTGTGGACCATTCGTATGGATCCGGTTCTCAGTGAGACTACGGTGCCTGGATGACCGGTCTAGTACGTGGCTGTGGATTTGTTATGGTCGACCATTTTTTACTGTCAAAGACGGAAGCGATGCTTCAGTTTCAGCCGGGCAAATCAAACAACATGGAGGCTTCCACAACATGGTGGTTTTTCTGTTCTCGTCTCTACAGTTTCAGCCTGCGTCCTTTCACTCCCCTGGCAGACGATACAGAAAAGTCTGGAAGGTTGCTATAGAAACTGCATCCACCGAAGCGACGCAGGGCCTCTTTTCGCCCGCACGGGGGCGCTCTAGGCTTGGAAGAGGCCGCACCTGATTTCATAACGCTGTCACAGACGGGCAACTGTGGAGGCTTCGACCTCCTGCAGCCTGCGAATTTGAACGTGCGTGTCAACCACAGGCCGCGTTCGCCCCGATTCCCGTCTTGCGGGCTGCGCGTACGGAAGCCTGTTTCACCGAATAGAGGTTAAACGGAAGCCCGGTACCTACGTCGTTTGATTTCAGGATAATCGATTCTCCCGGACTGCTGCACATCCTCTGATCCACCACTGAGCTCCATCCAGCCAGAATGGAAAATGCATGAGGGTGAAATGACAGGTGTGTGTGTGTGTGTGTGTGTGTGTGTGGTGGACCATAATTACAACAGGCACCACGTGCCTCCTGCATCAGTCTGTAAATTTAGATTAAATTGGTCCTGCGCTGTGTCTCTGCTGCAGATAGACATAAAAGCAAATGTAAACTTTAAACCTGCATCATAAGGGCAATAAATTACATGTTGTACTAAGAGAGACAATAGAAATCATAAAGTGCTACAATTGGCTATAGGCTGATCATTTCTAAGCTTTTTTTTTTTCTTCCCCTCCCCAACTCAAGACGCGCGTAATGGAAGACTGATTCGGGGGGATCAATGGGAGTTCTCTCATAATCCGTCCACCGTGGTGGGTTAAATGATTCCCGGTGATGGCAGAAATAAGAAGCTCGCCGGTCTAAACTCAAACCAGAGCGCGGGGGGTTGGGAATGGCACTGAGAGGTTCCCTCTGCGCGGCACTGACGCCTAATCCCGGATCCGAATCACACGTCGGTCAGCTTCCCGGTGTAGGCTTTGTGCGGGCTGCAGTTGGTGTATTTGATGGAGTCCGCGTCCTCGCTGTCCAGGTAGTCGGACTTGGACAGGGACGGCTTGCTGTCGCTCTTCTTGAACTCTCCGAACTGCGGCTGCTGCTGGCCGCAGGTCACGTGCGTGTACTGGAGCTGCTCCTCGTGCTCCGTCTCCCGGTGGTAGAAGTAGTTGAAGTTGGAGACGATGACCGGCACCGGCAGCGCGATGGTGAGCACGCCGGCGATGGCGCACAGGGAGCCCACGATCTTCCCCCCGATGGTGACCGGACACATGTCGCCGTAGCCCACCGTTGTCATGGACACCACCGCCCACCAGAAGGCGTCCGGGATGCTGCTGAAACCCGAGTGCGGGTCGTCGGTCTCCGCGAAGTACACCGCGCTGGAGAAGAGGATGACCCCGATGAAGAGGAAGAAGATGAGCAGTCCCAGCTCCCTCATGCTGGCCTGCAGGGTCTTCCCGAGGATCTGGAGCCCCTTGGAGTGTCTGGACAGTTTGAAGATCCGGAAGACCCGGACCAGGCGGATGACCCTGAGGATGGCCAGCGACATGGCCTGCTGGCCGTTCCCCTGGTGCTCCGCTAGCTCCAGCCCCAGCGTGATGAAGTAGGGCATGATGGCCACGATGTCGATGGTGTTCATGATGTTCTTGAAGAACGCGGGCTTGCTCGGGCAGGCGAGGAACCGCACGAGCAGCTCGAAGGAGAACCAGATGATGCAGAGCGTCTCCACGATGAAGAAGGGGTCCGTGAAGGGGTTCGGCTTCTTGGCGGGCGCGGTGCCGTTCACCACCAGCTGCTCGTCGAACGTCCTGGCTTCCTCCCGGAACTCGGGCAAAGTCTCCAAGCAGAAAATCACGATGGAGATGAGGATAACCAGCACGGAGACTATCGCGATCCCCCTGGCGGGTCCGGAGCTCTCCGGGTACTCGAACAGGAGCCAGACCTGCCGCTGGAACTCGTTGTCGGGCAGCGGCCGCTCTTCCTCCTTAATAAACCCCTCGTCCTCCTTAAAATTCTCAATCACCTCCTCCCCGAGTTCGTAAAATTTAATCTCCTCCATGAAAATGTCCACCGGCACGTTGACGGGTCTCCGGAGCCGGCCCCCGGACTGGTAGTAGTAGAGGATGGCATCGAAGCTGGGTCGGTTCCTGTCGAAGAAGTACTCGTTCCTCAGCGGGTCGAAGAAGCGCATCCTCTTGCGCGGGTCCCCCAGCAGGGTGCGGGGGAACTGGGCGAGCGTCTTCAGCTGCGTCTCGAAGCGCAGCCCGGAGATGTTGATGACCACCCGCTCGCAGCACTCCTGGTTCTCGGCTCTCTCCGGGTCGTACACATCCTGGGCTGACAGCGCGGCCAGTGCCACAGTCTCGTCCAGGTTCTCTCCGGGCACCACTGTCATCTTTCCCCCCCAGACAAGGGCGACGCTTCCCGCACCTCGGTCCTCTCAGTTCCCCCCTCCGACACCTCCGCGCGTCTTTGGAAACCGGCTGAGCGTCTCCGCGGGGCTTTCTCTTTCTTTTCCGCGTGTCGGCGTCACGTCTGCGGGTGGGCTGGTTCCGCTGGCATTTTTGTGCCCCCCCCCCACCCCCCCTTTCACGCTCACCTTTCCCGTCCGCGCGCTGCCGTAGTCTGGACTCTCGGCCGTGCTGTCACATTCACTGCATTTTAAGCAGGCTTCGCCCTCCCCGGGCTGACGTGTGTGTGTGCACGCTGTCTCTCACTGAGGGGGGGAAATAAAAACACACACGCACGCACATATGCTCGAGATGAACCCGATCCAGATATTTAGCAACGAGCATGCACGAGACATATCAGACCCCTTCCACGAGAGGACTGAGCATTCTGGAGACTTTGCGTGCACGGAAAGTGTCGTGCGTAATGAACCTGTTGTCTCCAGCGTGGCGCGGGCTCAAGGTTATCGCACGAGTTGTTGTTTGCGGTGAGACGCGATGTGATATTTGCAAACCTGAGCATGCAGTAATGCGCGGGAGACAGTTTAACGGCGCGAATGCTCGTTTGGCCCCGTGGAAAGTGCGAGAAATGCCGGACACACAATGTGCGATTCTCGTGCAAAAATCCTCCTTTTTGTTCTTTTGTTGTTGTCTCTTTTAAAATTGGTGGTTTGATCCTAAATGAATACCTGTGGCTCAGGGCTCCGTCTTCCTCCGGCCACCCATCCTGTCGTCCATCCGCGACGCACGCACACACACAAACACACACACACACACAAAAAAGGGGGAGCGAGACAAACAGGGTCTCTGCAATGTCACGCCGCAGCCGCTTCAAGACCAAACCCCGCTGACGTTGCCACAACAGCCCCGAACGCCGCCGAGCTGCTCCACAAGTTGTGCACGACTCGCAGGACCCGTCATGCCTCCGCGGCGTCTGCTGCAGGCGTGTTGCACCGCGCGCGAGGAGCGAGAAACAATGACGAGATCTATTTCTCCCTCCGGCTTTTCTATAAAACATAAATAGTTTCGAAGCAACGTGTCTCCGAGTGGAATTTAAACGCCGCTGCGCCGTGCAACAAGTAAAGAGGGGAAAAAAAAGAGAAAGAAAGAAAGAAAGAAAGAGCGGGATGATGGAAATAAGGGAGAGTTTCTGGGCTGCAGCTCAAAGCAGTGACGTGTTTTCCTAAAATAGCTGGATTTCTCCCAGGGCCGCAGGAAAAGTTTCTTTTCCCATGGAATGGCCCCAGGGAGCTGCGGGGGGAAAAATGACACAAGCGGGAGAAAACAGATCTGCGTCTTCCAGCCTGCGCGGGGACGCGGGGACAGTGTGTGACAGTCATTCAGAAAATATAAGTGCAAGGGGCCACGATAAACGGGCCCCGGAACCTTCACCGGAACCGAGAAAAACACGAGCACCGACCGGAATGTCAACCAGCATCTGTCACCCGGAAAGCTCCACTCGAGGGGGGCGGTTCGTGGAGCTGCGGCCAACGGGACCGTCCCTTTCTGTAGGCTCTTAAAGGTTGGGGCAAAACCTCAGCTAAATCCCCGTGGAGCTTTACAAGCCACTCTCCTCGCCTGCCCTTGTAAAGTGACGTTTCTTCCTTGTAAATGCTTTGCAAAACCAGAAAAACAACAAAAAAACCAAAAACAAATGGGAAGTAATGTAATTAAACATGAACACTCACTGATCCCAGAAAGCCCCCCCCCCTCCCGAGGCTCTGGTTGTTTCAACGTTACTTTAACGTCACATGTGACTTTATTAAACATAACCAGACCAACCAGGCGTCACCGGCCTTTCACGGGAAACGTGCTGGGGCAGCATCTAGCAGGGGAGGGAACCACTGCGCTGACCGAATCCTTTCGCCCCCCCTGGGTTTAAAACTGCACAGCCCGCACGAGGCAGCTCCAGTGTCGTTCTGGCAGACGGGAGGTGACATGTTGATGCTATGAGTCTACACTGTTTACAAGCAGATTTCTGAGGCACGGAGGCTTTTACTCTGCCTCGTGCCAACGGAAGGCGTAACACGAGGCAGAACATAAACACTGGATAAATGCTTTAGAAAAGACTGAAACGCAGCTGTGTTTACTGACGTGTCACCGGCTCTAGCTCAACGCAGCTGGAACGGTATAGAACACGTAGAACAAACACCGAGGGTCAATGAAAACACTTACAAGTACATGGCGGCGTGTTATAAGCTATGCATCCATGGACGCCAAGCAAGCGTCACCCCGACGTGTCGGCGTTTCACCGGTGTGAAATGAGTTCTGACAGTTTTCCTCCTCCAGAGTTTCAGAGCTTCTAACGCGTTTTTTCCATTGGTGAAAACAGACTAAGAAGAAGGCTCGTTTTCCTTTTTTGTCCAGGAACACACGGCCTGACACAACGTCTGGGGGAAAAACTGCCGCACAGAGACTGATTAAACCTCGGCCAGATTAACATATAAACCCTGTTTTCAATTCTCGATTCTACTGGTGACAGAAAACAGCTGCAGTCAGCCGAATTTCACGCAGACAGTGGAGCCGTGCAGCCTGTTGCATAGTTTCCCTCGTCAGATGCTGATGACACGAAGCGGCCTGGAGTTGAAAACCCTCCACTCGGCCCCCTCGCTCAGAGGGATCTCTATCCAATCAGACTTCACTCTAGAGGGCAGTGAAGGGACAGGGCCTTATTATTTTTTGATGCAACGTTTCCAGCATCATTTGAAAACATCTCTTATCCACGCCCTCCGTGTGTTCGGCTCATCATCATTCAGACCCCGATAGTCTGACTCATGCTGAAATCCTGCACTTCAGCTGCTTGCAGACGACCTCTGCAGTCTGGCACTGCCTCATTTCCTGTATCCTGTGAGCTCATTGCCTGAAAAACACACACACACACACACACCGGGCGGTAGTTTCATACTTCTCCTCCCGTCCACGTGTTGCTATCAGGCTTTTAAATGTCACTCTGGTTCTCTGGCGGATTCTCTGGCGGATTCTCTGGGGGATTCTCTGGCGGCTCGCCGTCCCTCTTTCTGCTCAGGTTTTTGTTCCCTGCTGGTCTGCAGGACGTCTGCGAGGCCTCGAGCACAGAAACGCGCCATGACATCCGCGAAGAGGTCTCCGCATACACCCGTATGTGGCAGCTGTAGCCCCAGTCAAGCCTTAGATGTGGCATCGGTCTGACACACGTCAGGCTCCAAAGGATCAGGAGTCAAAGGTGCAGGTTGGGAGTTTCTGTCCTGTTTCTCGGAAGTGAAACCTCATTTCAGTGTTGAAACCCACCGGGAGGAGACAGATACACGGATCTCCTGCGGATATACGGATGCAGTCTGTGCAGCCGTTTTCCCAAAGTGCAAAGATTTTGAAAACACATTTGTCATGTTTTCCTGCGACACATCAGACAGAATGACAGGACAAATTTTACCCACCTGCGAAATCTTCTGATGAAAGGCCTTGAACATTTCATTTCCCATTATTAGGATCTACATCTAGGGACCAGACACGTCCAGGTCAAGTCAACGTTCAAAACGATTGTCCTTATGCTATAAAGTCGTGCATTCACAGGTTCGTACGCTTCGAACCATTTTCCCTCTGGGAGAACAAGGTGAATCAGCAGCCCCTGTTTTTAAAAGTCTCCCTCGTGAAACTGTGCTCATTGGCCACGGTTGGTGGTGGATGGACACTCACGCTCAGTCGTTTGCACGTACAAAGCAGCGTCTTCTCCGCCGGTGTCTCGTTGAACAGAGGCTCAGAAAATTTTTTAAAAACGAGTCCTGTCAACAAAGTTTTCCCATGGCATCTTTATGCTGGTGCACGTGAACCTTCGTCGGCTCACGCGGTCTGAGAACTCGAACCGGTACTGCAGCCCATCGCACACGGCCTGGTCCTCGGGTTGTTTTTGGACAGTGGTGCTTGCTGGTTACAAGTGGTTCACTGGGAGCTGACCTGCGAGCACCATTGGTATTTACAGAGTCTAACTGACTGACCCTTTACCCGTGACCGTTACACTCTATCATGCACTTTAAATACATACAGCGTATGGAGCATTTTTCCCACGCTTTACAGCTTTTCGCTGTCGTAGTAATTGATGTTGGTGAATGTGATTTTTTTTTTTTTTGAAGCGTACAGTTCTGGACCTCTGACATGATAAATGTCTGAACTCCTCTGAGCACCAGAGTGAAAACATGTCACGTAAGCTTTGACGAAACCCAGCAGCATGTCGACTGTTTATCTGAGAAAATTTGGTCAGAATGAGCAATTTCAACTTTTCAGTCACAGTATAAGCTGGACACGTGGGAGACGTGTTTCATTCTTCATGTGTGTCACTCAGTTGGTCACCATCCGAGCTGAAATCGGAAGCCAGCGCACAGGTGTGAATTCAGAGACCAGCTGGTGAACATAGCGGAGCATTTAGCAGCTAAAGAGCCAGACGTTTCCCTCAGGAGCTGGTGGAGACCAAAACCAGAGCTAAAAGAGAGGGAGTACTGGACTTGGATTCATCAGGTGGACTCAGGCACCAGGTCCAGATGAAGGATCATGTTGCTCTATGATGTGGAAATAAGCAGCTGTTTGATCACAAGTTAACTTTGGCCTAAAATCAAATCATGCAACTCAGAAATATATAAATGTTCTGCTTTTTAAAAGAGGATTTTTTTGTTGAGAGTAAAGTTTTAAAGTTAAAAAGTAAAGTGTAAAAAAAAAAAAAACTTTTATTTTGAGAAAACTTAAATGCAAATTAATAACATCTCTTCACAAATTGGTTTGTGTTTTTGTGACAAATCGCTTTTAAGACTTCTGTGTTTGGATGTGTTGAGGCTGAACTCATACGTGCACTCTAAACCTGCTTTAAATTAGCATGTCGTGTGGAATCAGGACGTGAGCATGAGATTACCTCTGGCACATAATGAACACACGACACAGTCTGATAATGTGGGACACATCCCAACAGTGCTGTCGGCCGAAATCTTACATTGAACTATAAATCGGTTTCTACACCAGAGACACTGACAGAAAAAAAAAAGAGAAAGTAATATGGAAAACCACCAGAACTCACAATGTCTGGCTTTAGACAAAAAAGGTGTTACGGTTTGAAGGATGACAGTTTGCCTCTGTCTTCAGCTCCACCAGGACTCAAGTCTGTGGAGTCACTCAGTCTGGACGTATCGAAGCCTCCAGCGGCCCCGGTTTAATTTAACCCCGGTTTGTCTCCCTGTACTAGCTGCTGGGCGTCTGCAGACCCGTCCGGGACCACGGACTCGCCTCCTCTCTGCAGCTCTGTCGGCAGCCTCAGGTCGTTAACGTCACATGTCCCGTGTGATTAAACGAATGCAGCTGGAGGAATGGAGCGCGGTTGATGTGACAGCTGACAGCGTGGATGACAGCGAGCACTGCAAGTGAGCTGAGAGACGGCGGGTTATTTTTCACAAGCACCTTCAGACAGCGAGAGCCGGGGAAAAGAACAAGAAAGGGGGAGACGCGTGCATCCGACAGGTGTGCTGCAACACGACTCCGCAGCGGGTTCATTCACCGTACGAAGTGAGAGTAACTAAGACGAGAGCTGTTTTCTAGGCTTTTGGGGCAGTCCAAATTCAGCCTTGAGCCAGTAGAAGCAACAGCCAATAGTCCAAGCTGCATCTTTTCAAGTCGTGCCCCAAATGAAGTGAAGTCCTAAAACAAGATCGAGACTCAAACGAGATTCAAGGCAAGTTTCAAGGCGCGAGGCGAAGCAGTTTTATTCGTATCAGCACATTTAATTACAGGTGAACTCAATGTGCTTGAGGCGTATGGTCACATATGTAGAGCTGAAGTGAAGTGTTTAAATAGAGGCCTGGGTCAAAGGTCCTCAGAAGGGGGGCCGCACAGTCTGAAAAGCGAGATAATGCTTTGGAATTAAAGCCATATGTTGGTGACGTTTTTCAGGAAGACAACGGCCCTGTGTAAGACTCAGTGGTCAAGGCCGGTTCTCAGAGCGGTTCACTGGCTTCACACCCTCTCACCCTGCAGACCTGCAGGTGCTCGACTTGACGCTGTTCTTCTTTGTAATAAACCTTTATATGCAATCGAGACGGTGTCAGCGGAGTCTCCTTCATCCTCTTCACGGCATCGTCACCGTCTAGTAAACTACATGCTTTACATCAAAGTGCAAAGAGTGACATGAGATTATAATAGAACACGAGATTACAAGTCGACTGAAACTAGTCCAGAGTCAAGTCTCGAGTCCTCGGGACCAAGTTCCAGAGAAGTCACCTAAGTCTTCTAAGTCTCCGAGTGCTGAATATATAAAATGACATGTCACTTGACCAGACTTGACCTTGTCCTTCCAAAGCTGCCATTTAATGCAGATGGACAACGACTAAGAATGAGTTATCAGCGACGTGTCCACATTGAACGCCGCCCGTTGCGGTCTAATTAATTTGTTATTCTTTGGTTCACCAGCTGGTGTCTGTTTTTATTGTTGGAAGACAAAATTGGGGCGAACGTGCAGCCCCTGGAAAGAGGAGTGTTTAAACTCAGACTCCTTATCAAGTGTTTCTATCAAAAGCTTTTCACGTGTTAGGACAAAAAGACACAAGGCGGCTTTGACGACGAGCAGCAACGGCGGCTGCGGTAACGACAGACGTAACTGTCCCAGTGCTTTAGCATTTTTCCTGCGTTCTGTGGGCTCCTGTGCTGTTCCAGTACAAGACTCTAAGCTGCGCCAGCTGTTTTCTCAGCCCGCTCTGAAGGCTACAAGGCCACGAGCGAGGAAGCATCTTACACCGAGCAAAGGACGAAGTTAAGGTGCATCAAGCACGACTTTAAAAAGCGTTGCTCCTGTCAAGCATTGACAAAGAGCTGAAAACTTAAATAGTGACGTCCCTCACCTCTGCACGTCCCCACATTTTCTACATTATTGCGTCACTGGTGCAGCATCTTTTACTTTCTTGTTAAGAAAGGTGCTACAAAAGTAAAGATAATTTTCATCATTATTAATATTTTTACCTGTATTAGCTCCCAACTAGCTGCGTAAGAATCTGACTTGTACAAAACTGGGTCATTTTTCTCTCTCCAGTGGATCTTCGCGATGCCGCCAGACCAGTAAATCTGTAGCCGCAACAACTCGGAACAGCCCCTCAAAGGGACGAGCCAAAAGCTGCGTGACCTCGGTGTCCTCTGAAGGCCTGAGACAAAGACTGACTGACTGACTGAACACCCAGGGTCGTGTTGGTTTCCGCTCCTGACTGGGAAATGAGCAGAAACTGGGTTAATGTTTCGGGGAGCTGACGGGAAACTCTGGGGAATCCACAGGGAGACTTCTCAGTCAGATCTCACAAGGACGACTGAAAGGCTGAAATACGCAGAACCTGTGCTAAGTATCTCATCTGGTGTCATATTTTTGAAGGTGATCTTATGATGAAAGCCCTGCTGCGCGTCACTGCCGACATGCTTTGTGTGAAGTAGGAGCTTCGGCGGCAGTTTAGAGGCCTTCGTATCTGTGCGGAGAATAATTGGTTCTGTGCATCAGGAGGATTTCAGTGTTATCTCAGAGGGAGGGGAAAAGAGTCTCTGCCTGACATTAATCTTTCATTGAAGTCACTGACACGTCCGGGGTTCGTTAAAGACCTTTGACGCCTCGTTGTTATAATTATTAACTGCACTACAACAACAACACTGCGGCGGCTAAACAAAAAGAGCTTCCACGTATGAGCTGCAGAAGCACAGGCGGAAGGAAAATAAAATGGATTCTGTGTTATAAAGTATGTAAACATGTGGGTAGGATTCATACTTCGCAAAATGATGGAGTCATAAAATATTGGCAGTGAGGTTCAGTTAAGTTTCACATAATGCAATTCAGGAACCTACAAGACTAGAATTTGTTGCATCATAATCAAATCCGTACATCCCCGGTAGATATCGGGTATGTGCGGGAAAATATAGGTGTTTAAATATATACGCAGGTAAATACTTCATATTTACTTTCATGGTTACTTAAGTAGAAAAATACAAGCAAATATATGTAAGTAAGTAAATATAAAGCAATGCAAAGGAAAGATTATATATATTTAGGTTATTACATTTATAAGTGAGTATAAGTAAATAAATATTTATCTCTTTAAGTAAATGTTTAAGCACATAACATATTTTGTAAGTAAATTTAAATATACGTTAGTAAGTCCAGTATATAAACGTTTGTAAGTAAATGATTAAGTATATAAATGTAAACAGTAGGTGATTAAATATATAAAGTGTGTAAATATGTAAGTAGGTAAAAGTAGGCTACTAATGAGAATATATACGATCTAGTGAGGATGCATATGTGGTATGAGCCTTAAAGCTCTCTGAATAAATAAGGTCACAGAGCCCTTCAGATTAAAAGCCCTCAGTAATATGTGGAAAGCTGTGTGACCGATGAAGGTTGTTTGATGGTTTCTCGGAATTTGCCGGTATCCAGTGTAATTCAGTCGACTACAAAGAACGGAAAACAGAAAGTGCTGCCATCCTACTCTACAGCTCAGCGACAGACGGAAACGTTGATCCTCCGGTAGGAATCCAGGTGTGTGATAACAACCTGATACTCGTCTGTTTCTTTACTCTGGGTCAAGGTGACTGCCCCGCTAATGTGAGTGAGTCGGAGGCCGCGGAGCTGCGGGGGACGCTACTGTCTTCAGACATCGCTGATGTCAGGGGATACTTTAGGAGATTAAACGGTCCACTACCAGTGTCTGAGCGCGCAAAGTGATGAGTTCATTTCCTGCTGCGTCCGCTCCCCCACAACAAGCCAGAGCAGGCTGCACTTGGTTAATGGTGATGGACTTTAAATGTCGACCGTCCTACTGTACGACCTGGCTGGCAGCAGAGCAGACTACCAGTAAAATGTCACTTTACAGCAAAAATAAGCAGCTATATATATATATCTAGATATATCTAGATATATATATGCGCATATTTTTAAATAGAGGCAACGCAGCTCGAATCACATTGACTCCCGAAAAAGTTAATTGATGAGCTGGTTCTGTTTGAGTGCAAATATTTGCCAGAAGTAAAATATAACGCTCTGATCCAATAGTTCTCCAGCAGCCGGATAGTAGCAGGATGCAGAGTTTAGGATTTCAACTCCACCCTGATAAACTTCACCAGCCGCAAAACTTTATGATATTATGAAGCTTCAAAAAGCTGCAGCCGGACTGTCGCCGTACAACCCAGCATGAGTGATTAATTTATTGACGTGCCAAAACGTCTGCTGTTTCCAGCTCCTCAAATATTTGCTGCTTTCCTTCGTCTTACATGATAGTAAACTGAGTCGCTGGTCAGACAAAAAAAGACATCTGAAGACGTCCCATTGGGCTCCGAACACAAGGACATGGACATTTTTCACTATTTTCACAGATGTAATCGATGAATCTAGAAATGAATCGAGATAATCTATAACTAAACTATCAATATTTGTGGCCCTGAAAAGAGGCAAGAAGGTGCAGACGTGTTGATTCTCAGTGAGTTCAGCACTAAGAGCAACATCTTCTCATGACATGGAGTCATTTCATGTAATGATAAGTTTAAAAAGACCATTTAATACAGGTTCAAATTTTGCCGATTCATTTTCAGCTTCAAATTTGAAGCGTTAGCTTTTGCATTAGCCAAGACCACCAATCTGTGGATTCTGAGTTTCATGATCTCAAAATAACAGGACTCGTTTTGCTTTTTACAACACTGCCTTGTGTTTTCACGAGAAAATGAAACCGTGATTGGAAGAAAACAACCTTATTATCCCGAGGTGATTAACTTGTGACCTTGAGATCCGACAGCCTGACCCCTTCGGTCCGGTTAATTGTCGTATTAACTCCTGGTTTTTAGGGTAGATTCATTGTGTTTCCGACATTCATACTTTGATCCGTCAGAATCTGGGTTCAGAAATAAGAAGAACTGTGACTACGACCACACTCTGCTTCCATATTACTACAATTTAATGGGTTTTTTTCTTTAAAATGTCCTTATTTCTAAAGATTTATAGGACGCAGACAAAATGACTCAATAATGAGACAAAGCAACTTGTTTTTCCGTCAGTGCTTCCCTGTGTTTGGTGCAAACGGGCCCGTTAGCAGGTCTGTGGGGACAAAACCTTCGGCTTTGCTTGAAATAATCAGTTTACTTGAATCAGCAGCAGTTTCACACAAAATTGTCTTCATCTGTTCAGGGCCCCCCTCCCTCGCAGACATGAAGCCGTGACCTCTCCCCGGACTCTATTAGCGTGGTGGATGAAACTGCCAGACTATCACACACAGAGCTCTGAATAACCCCCCTCCCCACCGACACCAACAAAAGTACATCCAGAGAATAACGAGGGGCGCATTAGACCTCGTGGGGAGAGGAACATAATGGCACAGTCGATGCAGGATCCATCAAATCAGGTCGGGGTGTGTGATTTACGCTCATCGCTCTCCGATCGTAGCCGCCCCTGTTTTCAGAGGGCGGTCCCATCAGCACCACTGATAACCAACGATGACTTCGGTTCTTTTTCCAGCCACCGTCGAGCTGTTCCTCATGCGAGGAACTCGGAGCATGAAGGGTCAGCTGGGTTTTATGGGCAGAGATTAAGCGAAGTAGTTTAGTGTCACATCCGTGATTTACAGCTGCGATAAAGACGGTTTTACAGTTTGTGAGGAAGTGAACTTTGGGAACTGAAAGGTCGCTTCAGGTCATCTCTGCACAAACTGCGCCTTTGTTGTTTTTCTATCAGCCTTTTCCAATATTCAGTTCCTGCTACAGTCTCGTCCTCTTCCCCGTAGCTTTATCTGCTCTTCTTTATCTTGTCCAAAAACAATACCCACATGTTCATCGGCGACCTTCCCGTGTCCCTTTCCTTAACATCGCTGCCTTCATCAAGCTGATGAACTAAACGGTCTCTCTCACCCAGATGTTAGCCAGCTTTATCCAGACATGACAGGACGTTTACAGAAAGAGCAACAAAGCTCCCCTGATATTTGGGGAGCTGGGAATTAACGACACGAAGGAAGAAGAGCGTTTAACTTCAACGTTGAAACGGATCAGCAGTTCAGTAACGATCCATGAGTCAGGGGGGTTTATCAGATGCAGTAGAGCTGTAACCATTTTATCTTTCATTGCAACCATCGCTAAGTAGAAATACAGCATTTACATTAGAAGGTGCAACTCTTGTGCCGACGCCGTGGTCCCATCGCAGTGAGCGAGGAGGCGGCGCTGTCGTCTGACTGGACGCCGCCTCACCAGCTGTTTCTCTCAAAGGTGCTTTTGTCAAATTGCATCATTTATCAGCCGGTCCTGCCGCTGTCTGACTGGTTCATGGGAGGAAAATGAGGGTCAAATGCTGAATGAAAAGCATTTTGCTGTTAATTCGTGACTTCATCCATGCAGATTAAAGATTTTTGGAGGGCGTCTGATGATTGTTGTGCCTGTACGAGTTGATTTTTTCCCTCCCTTTGAGTTGAATATAAGCATTTTACAGGACGACCTCCTCAGCAACTTAAAATTGTCTCATTCGCGGCGTTCTGTAGTGTTTTTTTTCAGCTGATGACCGTCGATTGATTCGCGTGTTATTTCGATCTTGCGCGGGCGACGCGTTTGATTTCTGTGGATGTGCTTGACCTCGTGCCGTTATCTGACAGCACTCAAACGTGGTGATTTTTATGTAAACACGACCGCGGCGCTTATTTAGACATTAAACCCACGTGTGAACTTGCCCACACAATTATGTAACAAGGTGCAGGCCTGAAAGGAGCTGAAGTTGTGACAGAAATATAGCTGGCAGCTAATATACCTATGATAACTGAGCGACCGTTTACTTTATATATAGGTATTTTCAGTTTCCAGTTTTAGGAAACTGTGGAAGGAATTTTTCACCAAAACATTAATAATCGATTGATCGAGAGAAGAACCAGCGGATGAAACAGTAATAAAAAAACGATCCTTAGCTGCAGCCCCGACTGAAAATTGGTCAATGTTCAAATTATAATTAAAAACAGAATAAAAATAACAGTCCCTGCAGTCGGACCAGACTCAGACCTGATTAAAGCGTGTCTCTGAGCCGCTTTTCACCCTCCGGACTGATCGGAACCGTCAGATCTGTTCTACGTGCGAGGGAAACATCCAGGTCTGGGACTCTTCCAGCCTTCGATATGAGCTCAGCCACGTTTAATCTTTTTTTTTTTTTTTTCTTCTTCTTCCTGGAAATCTCCCTCCTCTGTCTCAGTTACATGTTTATACATTTCACACACTTTGTGGTTCTGCGTCTGCAGCTCCCCTCTTCCTCCTCACATCGGCCGCTCTCTGTTTGTTCAGCCACAACAGACTCCCATCAGTAACTCTCACCCACAGCAGCACGCGGCCGACGCTAATGTGACTAATTTAGGGGTTTGTTGGTGGACGGGTGATCGGGGGAGGGGGTGGGGGCCGTGACTGATGGATCTGGATTCCTGCTCCTGTACTAAAGCAAACAATGAATGTCCTGAAAAGCCTGCTCTTATTTTTAGGGTCTGACTGAGTTTTATGTAACAGGTCACGGTAATAAGAATAGCTCCATCAATCACTGGGGCAGCACTGTCCAAACGCTCTGGGAACACTGGGACCAGAAAACAGCTCATTGTGCCAGAGAGGCTCGACCGGCCAAGACCACGTTTCCACTTCCACGCTCCAAAACCGCTTCAGAGAAGGATACCAGAGGAGAAAAGCCCAGTTACTGTACTGCAGAGCCGATTACAGCTCCCGGGACAACACTTTACCCTCGTTCAGCCTTGATGGGCAGAATGTAAACGTTCAATCAACAGTTTCAAACAGACTATAATGTATAATTAGAAGCGGATGTAAGGACAGTTTAGGTGTTTATTAACGTACAGTATTTGTACTGGAAGACACATTCAATATTACAGAATATTCGCTCATTCGCCCGCTGACTATCTGTTTACACCAGCCTCCGAGGATGGAGGAGTCCACAGGGGGAGGTGTAGTCGCTGACATTAATACGTGACTTCAGAGATCTGGATCTGCTTTCAACTACATAATCGTCTCATTTATAGAATATTTATACTCAGCCTATTGACGCTAAATAGCAGCCTTCAGTATCCCGGTGCCCAAATGTGCTCTCCAGCCCGTTTGACATGTTTTCAATGAATGGACCTAATCGTACCCTGGACTCGTGGATGGATTCGCGACCGGACCTGTTGGGACGTAGAGGTCATTCTCTTCTTATTCTCCGCCAGTAAAGGTTCCAGTACCATATCAGTGTTTACTGCACTTGCAGCCGCTGCTACCGGTAACTTTGTAAATTCACAACTTATATTTAATACATTATCAACTGTCTCTTTATTCTTGATCCTCTACTTCTTTATATCCTTCCTTCTTTCCCTTTTCATCCTTCTATTCTTTATCTTCTCTTCACTCCTTCAGCCCTTTCTCTCTCCACCTCCCCCCTCCTTCCCTTTTATTTGTCTTTCCTTTCCTTTTTTTCCTCCCGTGTTTTCCCGTGAAATCCCCTAGAAACTGGAGATACAAGGTTTACACCTGCTGACACCCCAAACTAAACTCTGTTCTTTCTCACAGCGAGGACTTTTACTTGGGATCCTTAAACAAATCCTACTGCTAGTGCTTGTTTATACGTGGGACTTTTATTTATGTAAATTATTGTTTTTCCATGAAGGGTTTCGCTGCTCTTATTTTGGAGGGGAGTTCTTCTTCCTGGCGGAGAGGCCGGTGGGTCGGTCTGGTCCTCAGAGTCTCTCTTGGCTCCCGGCTCTCTGATCAGACCACATTTCACAAACACAGAGAGTGCGTTGATTTTTGAACTGGACCTTGTCCCGCTCAGAGAAGCAAAGGTCCGTTTCAGTGTCACCTCCGCAGGGAGTTTCTGTCTCTGCAGGTCTCTCTTTGTTTCTGAGGGACAATGAGCTCAGGAGTCCGCCAGCCACCAGCTCCGGTGTGAGCCGCGCACATGATCGTCAGTTTTTTATTTACAACGAGAGAAACTTCCTCTCGCTGGTCGCCAGAGCTAAAAACCTTCTCGTCAGGCTCCTTCATCTATTCCTGAATTCGTCCACCATCATTTTATTTAACACGTATTTCGTTAAATGTTCTCATGTAAATAACGTCATTACATTTTTCTTGCAATGTGCAAGAAACGTCCGTGTTGTTGTGTCGTGTTATGTTATTGGTTTATTTTATTTGAGGCCAGATGTTTAAAAAAAAAACAGAGATGAATTATTATTTATTATTATTATCAAGTATTCTACTCAAGTACAGGCTTGAGTATTTCCATGACGTGGATTCGTCAGCCGCAGTTATTGCTCACGTTGCATATTTTCAGGACTTTTCATGTAACACATCTGCAGCTTTTCCAACGGGATGAATTTCTCAGTAAAAACAAATCTCCCTGCTGTCAGTTCGTTTTTGCTTCATTTCCCCATTAAAAAAGAAAATCCAGCAGAAACATTTCAGCCTGTTTTATTGCAAATGAACTCGTTTCCAAGTCTTCTCAGATCAACTTTTTCATCATTCCAGGGCCTTATTTTGTGTTAAGAGGCAGACGCTCATTTCAGAGCAGTTTTTCTCACTGAACTGAAAAGACGAAAGGGTCAAATCGCCATCACGAGCGCTTCTAATGATACAACAATAATAACGCTTTGGTGCTTTTAAGGGCTTTTGAATGCGGGAGTTTTGCTTGTAGCAGAGTATTTTTGCATTGTCCTCTTTCCTTCCAACGTGTCCTGCTTCCACGACTGTGTTTTAACTGCACCAGATCCCACCTCGCTGTGTGACGGAGTCGGGGCTCTGGAGGCTTTTAGCTGAACCGGCTGTGACTGTTTGTTTTTTCTCTGCGCTGCGAGCGAATAAACAAGCAACGAACCAGAATTTGAAAACTCCCCATTTATGAGCGCTCAGCTTTCGTTTGAAGTCTCGGACGCAACACCAGCGAGGGATCACAGACCGGTTCTAAAGCCGCCGTGTTCCTGCTCAACACTGATCAGGTGCACAGGGTCGGGGCAGGCAGCCACGCGGAGTATGGCGCTTGGAGGGGCGGCAGCAGGTTGCGGTGAAACCCGGCGACCGACTCGGTGATGGAGGCGATTACGTAACGGCTGAACGGGCAGACGGCGCGCGGCGGCGGCGGCCCACGGGCCCGCGCCAGCTCGGTGCCATGCGGTGAGGACGGGCCGGTCAGCAAAGGAAGCGACTGCCAACAGGACGATGACTCTGCTGATTCAGGACTGACTCAGTTCCCTCGCAGGCGTCCGGCTCACCTCCATAAAAACACTTCTGTTATCCAGCAGACCAGCCGAACACAAAAACAGTGCTGTTTTTGTGTTCGGCTGGTGAAATCCTTGGACATCCTGGGACTCGCGATGCGACTTTCTGTATTTCACTGATTCTGTGGCTCTGTAAACAAAAATTGAGTGAGTGGTGAAAGTTGCGTCTTCGACCCTGACAAGACTCCTCAGAATACGGCAAATGCTTCAGTTATTATTCTTTCACTAATACTTATCGAATTAAACTGATGAATAAAACGTTTTGAGCCCAAACCAGCTCCTCATCGGGAACAGAAGCATTAAAAAAAACAGCAGACGTGTCATTTTGAATAAGCAGTGTAAGTCCAGCTTGTAAGGAAGAGATCTCCGTCCACGCCGAGGTCGATCCGCCGTGGTCTGTTGTGGACAGACAGAGGAAGCTGCATCTTGGCGTGGACACAGAAGCGTATCTGCCCTCATCTCTGTCGGCTGATGTTAAAGTCATGTTTGCTTG
Organism: Xiphias gladius; assembly: GCF_016859285.1. Lineage (NCBI taxonomy): Eukaryota > Metazoa > Chordata > Actinopteri > Istiophoriformes > Xiphiidae > Xiphias > Xiphias gladius. The sequence goes on along the minus strand of NC_053401.1, from coordinate 1,295,168 downwards.
GAGTTTGATCTGGTCGGCTCCTTTTTAATACATTTAAATTGTGGGAACATCAAATGCTGAGATGTTGCTTTTAGCTCCTAGTACGAAATGAAATATTTGTATTTTTAGATTCTTCATGTTTGTCTTTCAGTCAGTGTCAAACAAACAAAGACAAACTGTCGGTCTTTCACTGATTCATTAGTGTGGGACATTTTCGGTGTTTGTTTTTCTAGTGGGGCTTCTTGCTGTGTTGGGGGGGACAGTGGTGGGGAGGTGTTACTGGTTGTGGGGAACTTTGAAGCTGCGTTGCACAGTTTTGATTCAAATTGTGTCGTTTGTAGTGTTTGTGTATTCATTTGCCTGAATCTTATGACTCTTTTCTCTTACTAACCTCCCTTTAGTCCAGTCTAGCCCCACATTATTATTATTAATATTACTATTATTTCTATTAGTTTGGATATTTGAATCCTCTATTTGTTTATTGTCCCCTTTTTTGGCTCACATTTATCTTGCTGCCATTTAACTGATGCACTTAATGCACTATAAACAAAATCTTTGTTTTTTTTTTCTTTCTTTTGGAGGAGCAGTCTCTGCTGCCAGTTTATTCTGGGTCTTGTGTAGTTGAGTATCTCTTGGTCACAGTAGGTACCTACGACCACGCAGTCACAGAAGAGGCGTCCAGTCCCATCGACCGAGCAAACAACAATCCAGGAGAAACCTGGGACGGGGGCCACGAAAAAACACACTGAGGCCCAGCAGGTGAATTTCCCACACGTTCGTCGATGAAAATCAATTATTGCCTGCTAACAACAACCGATAAAAACTGGTGAAAAATCGTAATCGTCATCACAATAAACTTCATAAAAATCCTTGAACAAAAGCAAATAAAGTGACAACTTACAAAAATCCTCAAAAATACAAAAAGAAATAAACGTTACACTGACATGAATATTTCCTAATGAAAACAGGTCCAAGGTCAGAGCACAGTTCTTCATCGCCACGTCAGCTGCTGTTGCTCTCCTTGCCTGTAGGTGGCGCATTTTCAAAACGGTCAGTGCAGGTGGGAAACTGCTGCAGCTCAGCGGGTGGACGACGTTAGCTCTCAGGTGCGTCCTCGTTGAACAGACCGCAGGTGTTTTATCCGCGTGGGGTTCAGGCGGGGCGGGACGCCGCAAGGTGACCTGAAGCTCTGCTGACGACCAGCGAGGCCGTTACTCATCCCGGCGGTCGCACACGGAGGTGAACGGGCTGCCGTCACTCAGGCCTGACAGCGCCGCTCGCCTCACACAACCGGCGAATGATCACACATAAGTCCATAACATTAATAGGGTTGTTAAAGTGCACTGACCCTGACCCTGACCCCCCCGCAGAGCGCCAGCGTGTCCTCAGTGTAATTCCCGCTCTGCATTACGGCTGTAATTTCCAATCTCCCACCTCCAGCCGCTGTGCAGGAGGAAGAAGAAGAAACCAGGTCCAAAGCAGAATTAATTCACAGCGTCTCTCCCTCGGGGGGAGGGCGGTTTGTGTGTGTGTGTGTGTGTGTGTGTGTGTGTGTGTGTGTGTGCGTGTGCGTGTTGTGGGGGGGGGGCAGCTTACCTGCCATGCCAGACTGTCGGTAGCCGTGGCAACGTGGACCGGCCCCCTCTGCCTCCCAGCAGCAGCGGTGGGATGCAGAGCAGCAAAGATTGGCCTGTCACATCCCATCACGGTCTGAATACATTCATGCAGAGCTCAGCGGCCGTCGGAGGTCTGTTCAGACCCGGTTCACACACACAAACCCGATATCATGAAAACAACGAGGTGGAGCTGCTGAAATCTGTGGTGGACTACGGTCTCTCTCCGTATCCTGAAGTCTCAGCTTTGCTAGTGGGTTCAGAGCATGTCTTTGAGATGTTCAGTCAAGACGGGTTGAAATTAGAGGAGCGTACCCGTGGCTTTGCACAATCAGCGCAGTAAATCCTACCATTACTGACAGCCGTTTCCCAAGTCGTGCAAGTGCAGCCCCGTCTCCTGGAAATGACAGTTATCAGAAGGAAACTGCAACAGGAAGTACGTTACGTAGGAAACATAATGCAACCGGACCACGTTTCCTGTTAACACAGCGAGGAAATGTTGTTTATTTTCATATCTGACGAGTCATAAATACGTTGATGCTGAACTAATCAGTCAAACGTTCACAGACAACGTGTTTGTTTTCCACCAGAATATCTGATCCTGCAGCGACTCCAGCATCATTAAACTGGTTTATGGTTCTGTTCAGACTCTCACGGCACCTGGTTCGGGTTCGTTGTAGGTCCTGGTCTGGTTTAATATAGAAACGTTGATGGAAACGGTCCTAGTGTATCACAACTTACCTGCCCCGGGTCTAGAAAACAGAACGTACAGCCTGTCATTCACCACCAGACGCTGACCTGTCCCATCACCGTGACGGCTAATGACGAGGAAACCGCTCTTCATTTGGAGACCCTCGTATTGTTCCTGTCGCTGTGTGACGGCTACGAGGATTCAGTAAACTCAAAACCCGTAATCCTGCACACAAACAGAATCAGTACTGACGTCTCCCCAAAATCCTGGACTATCTGGTGAGATTTATGAATCTAATCCATCACAGACTCGAACCGATTTTTACACTTGACCTGAATAATTAACCCTTCCTGTAGGACTTAACTTCATCGCCCCTACCATGTAGAAACCATGTAGAAACAACTTATAAAGACCACTCAGCCACTCTTCTCTCTCCTCCTCAGTATCAGCGTTCACGCAGAGCAGGGTACCGTACCGTACTGAATTTTCGGTTTCATACGGACGGCACCTCATTATAATCTCTTCTCTTGAACGGCTTGATTGGGGTCATCTCGCCGCGGTTAATTGCAATAATTGGTGTCCTCCCCTGCTCATTATTCAAAGCGCAGAGGCTGCACCATCACAGAGAGGTGGGAGAGAAAACGCGGTCATTCGTCTTCCCCTTCCATACTGGAATCTACTGTCAGATGTTCGGAATGGTTCAAATGGAGCTGATCAAACATAAATGGTTTGGTTCCGTAAGCGGAAACTGACCCCTCATAACCAGAACATTGTGTCAGAAGAGAGACAGCGTTTGGATCCGACGAGGTCCTTCCCTTACATCCACAGCAGAGGCCGTCCGACCGGTAACCTGAGGTAGCCGGTCCATGGATTGCAAGTAACAGCCCGACGCGATAACAATGAACCGGTCACAGCTGACATTTTATCACCATCGTCCGTCCACAGAATAGAATCCGCTATGATCCCAAAAAAACACGTGAGACAGGCTGAGTTAGATTTAATCATTTTGACAAAGACCCAGCGTGAGGACATTTAAGAGCAGGTTTTTGTATAAATAACGCAGGAATGTTTTATTTGAAAAGTTTAGACAAAACATTTCTCTTTGATTACTTCTTAGGTCTCGGCCAGTCGGCTGTTGGTTCAGACTGAATGGAGAGGAAATGTGGTTCGGACATTCACGCTCCCCTCGGGGTGAACTGAACCGACTCTGAATTTTCATCTGTGCACAGAAAACACATGTTGCTCTATGCAAGCCAGGCCTCGTCTCCTGCAAAACGCCAAATTAGCAATGAGCAGCGTTCACCTGTGGATCCAATTATGATGCGAACAACCGTAAACTAAAGTCTGACAAATAAAAAAATAAAAGAAACCCAAAACAACCTACCAAACTATGTGGGGAAGATTCACTGTAATCCAATCTGGCCGGCACAGAAGTGTTCAAATGGCAACTCTGGACACTGGCAACGGGGCAGGCAGCCACGTGGCAAACAAACAAGCCCACCTGCGAGCACAGCCGAGGAAACCCAACCCACCCAACCCAATGCTGAACGACATGTCGCTACCAGTGACCGAAAGCACAGATTGGCAGTGTAGACGTCGGCGTTGTGTCGGAGTCCGTTTCCCCATCGATGTGTGTGTTTTTTCTCATAAAATCCAAGTCTCGGATACAAGAATGATAATTACGTAAGATAAGGAGACGGGGGCCTGTTGCGGTGAGCTGGGCGGACTGTGAACAGACTCGGGGGGGTTTGTGGGAACTCTGTGTCTAATTTTGGCTCGGCCGATCCCGTCAGGACGCTGCTGATCTCCTGTGTCAGCTGCAGTTTCCAGAAGGAGGGCGCGTCTGCAGATCTGGGGCTTCGGGGCTCGTGTGATGGACTTCGCCGAACCTCTAAAGCTCCGTTGTCAGGGGACGACTTACTGTAACATTAATTAATGAACGGATAAGGAAATTAGCTGAGCTGTCCCGAACACCACAGACTGAGGCTCAACAAGGTCAAGAGCTTCTGCCTCAGCGAACTTCACGTCACCTTTCAACCTTTCAACTCTAGTCTTTTAAATGTTCCTTTTACTTAGGTTTTCGGTGAACAGTGGCCGACGTGTGTGAAAAAATACAAATGTAAAAACTGCCATGAATTGAGGTTCAGAGCTTCCTGTTCCCCTCGGGATGAAGTGCAGTAACTCCGGCGATGCTTCTGACTTTTCGTCACTCTGAACCACGTCTCATGTCAATCCATCAAAACGTTGTCGACAGGGTTCCCGCAGGTTCACCAAGTTCAATTTAAGACTTTTCAAGACGGTTTTAATACCACATGAAATGTAATTTAATACCTATTTCATCAAGCGTGAAAGTACAAGGGGAAAAAAATAGGGACGGTAAGACCTTGATTCATTTAGTGATTTATCGATTTATTATCACAATAATTCCTGATTATATAATGAATTAAATTAAAGTGACCTGGACCCAAATGAGCCGCAGAAGATGGAAGTTAGAAATGATTCATCCTTTTTAGAGATGCATCGTTTAGTGGACCATAAAAAAAATTAACCGGCGGCTGTTTTGATAACTGTCACTGAGTTTTAGCAGTGAGGGAGCGATCTGAAGACGGAGCAGTGGGAAGTTTTTCACTACAAGTTGACGTTTCATAGACGAACTGATTAACTGAGAAAAAGGCAGGTTGATCGATATGGTAAAATACTTTTTCTGAGGAAGCTGAACTCAAGACTTTTCAAAACCTGCAGACCCCCTGGTTCCCCGGTTGACGTATTCCAGCCCGGACCAAGGTGTCGGACCCACTGACATTTCTGCCCCTAGAGCTATGCCACTAAATGACGAGCGCTTGTGACGGATTACTTTTCGTTTTAGGAAAGATTATCAGTTTATTATGAACTGTCAGAAACATTAGTCCAGACTCCAGGCTTTAGGGGGGGGTGGGGGGGCGTTCCCTGAGTTCCCGACATACGATTGGCCGTTAGCTCTCTCTCTCTCCCGGTGCACCTGCTCCCTCAGCCATCTCGGATGTCTCACACTGATGAAGCGGTAACTTTCTCCAGCCACGTTAACAGCTCTCAGGCCAGAGGTCAAAGGTCGGGCTTTTTACCTCCAAACAAAATAGCAGAGCAGAGAGGAGGAGACGCAGCAGATTTAGTGATGACGGAGCAGCACGACCAGAGGACATGTCCTTTATTTATTTAGCTAATATTCATGTTTATATGTAAACCTTCCACCGTAGGATCAGCGGTTACACAACCTTCGACTTAACCATGCGTCATGGGTGCGCTCCCGTACTCAAACAAAAAGCGCTGCCCAGTTTCTAGAATACTGAGATTGTTTCAGTATTATTGCAGCAGTAGTGACCATGTCGTCGACGTCTTCGCCGGATCGTCAGGATCAATTTACCGGCATCGTCAATGGACTTCTGATGGGGCTCCTCGCGAGCAGTGCGGCTGATGAAAATGTGACGTGTGAGTTAATACGAAGGCTGTACAGACTCCGCTCAGCTGGATGAGTCTTGATTAGTGAACATCAAGAAGCCACTGATCTTCTTCTGTTTGTTTTTTTTTGTTTCTGAACGTAACCAGGACTCGTAATAAGACTGACTGAGAAAATAGTCCGGTGGATGTCTCCATTCAGCAAAGTGGGAGGTGAAGAGAGACTAAAGGTGCATTAAACTAAATCAGTAAACCGTTGGACCCATTGAAAATGAGGCTCTCTTTGCTCCATTTGAAGCGAAGAAACTCGTGTTCACGCTGCTGCTGGACCATCGACCTCCAACTTCAATTTCTGACCCTTGTGTCGTGGATTCAGGACTATCACAGCGCTGGGATCTGCCTGTCCGGGTCCACGAGTGCCACATCAATCTTAGCTTCTATTACCCAGCGCGCACCGGGTTCATCGGCGGCTCGTGTCATCTATCCTCATCCCATGCGAGGGAAACAAATGCACGCTTTAGCATTCACGTCGTCTTCTGCTCAAAGTAGAAGCTCTCCGGGCTCCACAGGGCTGATGAAGCACGGGAAACACACACAGGTGGTCTGAAAACACGCCACAGAACAGAGACCCTGGACCGACGTTGGTCCTGAACAGTAAGAGAAAACCGTACAAAGTTAATCCATCCTACATTTCTTAAACACATCCTGTCTTGTCATGCTGGTAGTCACCTCTGACTAATTTAGTATCCAAATATGCCCACCATCTTCTAAACCTTATTCATGAAGGACTTTTTTGACAGAAAAAGAAGATAAATTTTAAAAAAAGCAGAAAAAGACCAGGGAATAAAATAACGATAGATGAAAATACACAAAGGCAAGACTGGAATGGTAAAACCCAGCAGCCGTGACCTTGCAGATAGCGCTCAATAAAAGAGGTGATGTTGATAGAAGAAAATCATCATCTGATTTGCCCCAACGCCCACGCTCTTTTGTAATTCCTCGTCTTTTGGTCTCTGTGGTGGAGCGGAGCCCCGAGTGGCTGCAGGACATGACCGTTTTGTAGAAGAGGAGGACGCGACGGCAACGTGAACTGGAAACAGAGGCTAAGGTGAAAGGGGCCCTGTGGAGTTCTGCCTTCATTCAGTGTTACTCATCGAAACATAGTGTGTGTATCCTCGCTCCTTCCTCATGAAACAGTTGCCAAGCTGATTTTATTTTCAATTCATGTTTACCGGGTTGCAGCTTTTCCTCTTCCCTGCCTTTGTTGGCACAGTGCTGCATAGGTCGGTGTGTCACCTCCCCCTGTAGATCAGTGGGACAGTGTGAAACCACTGGTAGGACATGCACCCTTGTGTAAGACATGTTGTCGAATCTGTCCAGCACCAGGACCAGGGCCAGGACCAGGACCAGGGCCAGGACCAGGGCCAGCAGCGGCAGCAGCTCCGTCTGGGCTTCTCAGCAGGCAGGTGTGACAGCAGCGAGGCTCGATGATTGATGACGACTGGAGACCCGTTTTCTGGAAGTTTTATGATTTGTCAATCTCCTCCTTCACCCCCCCAACTTTACGCAACCACATTTAAATAATTTATATCAGTCCACACAGACAGTGCAGTGTCGCTTTGTGAAGGTATAATCAGTCTGTTTGGGAGCCCAGTGGAGTGACTCACCTCTCTATCAACCGCAAGGAGCATCAGAGACAAACCAAGGGCTTATTTTGTTAGAGTGTGTGTTTCTGAATTTCTAAGTTCTGTTTCTCTGTGAATATAAACCTTGGTAACCTGGATTAAAAACTCTCTACGCAAATGGCGGGATGCTGATATATGAGCTGGTAGTAAATACATCCTAAGGACGGGTTATTATAGGTAACAAAGACCGAAGCAGAATTTTACATTACATTCACGCAGCAGGAACAAGACTTAGAGAATCTGCCTCTATTGTCAATGTGTCACTGCAGCTTGGTTAAGCCAGAGCTGTCCCCTGAAAACATCCGTCATGGAGCCTCCAAATCCAAACTCTTTTGTTTTCGCATCATCGTACACAGAGCAGCACAAAGTGACAACATAATGATAAATAACAAACTTTGTTTATGCAGCACCTTTCAAAACTAAGTGCTCTCAGTGAGACTAAAACATCTGCAGTTACCTGCAATAAAGCACGTTAAAGAAGAGAAAATGAAATGAATCCTTTTTTTAAAAACAACAATAAAATTGAATCAAATAAAACTGGTAAAACATATTAGAACTGATTTTATCCCTGAACTCTGACATATATTCGGATGCGTACGTTGTTTCGTCTCTGACCATGTGCAGATCTGACGTTTTCACGTCACAGAGGATGATCACTGGAACCAGAATGGGAAACCTGACATTAGGCTGTTACGGGAGGAGCTGGCGGCAGCAGTGCAACTGGACAGAGGCCTCCGTTAATAGAGTAGTCCACGAGACTCCAAGTGAGGTGTATTGATGCAAATGGAGCCCCAATAATGTGGAGTTTCAAGAATGAAAAACACACATCTGGTCTGGGGTTAGCGCTTGGTAAGTCATGTACCTGTTGTTGAATGTAGCGCGGTGAAAAAATATCTACAGCAGAGAAAGAGCTGGAGCCGAGAGGAGAAAACAAAGAAATGGAAGCTTCAGAGTCGACTTGGTAGCTTCTGATTTTTGTGCAGCCTTCATGCGACACCTTCAGACCTGCCAGGGTGCAACTCGCCCTCAAGCCGAGCTAGCAACCACTCAGAATAATCTCACCAGCAGGAAGAGGAGTGGTGATTATCAAGCCAAATGTGGGAACAAGAACGAGGCAGAGCGAACACCACCTGAGGTCTATGAGCTGCTGAAGGAGGCAGCATCAAAGCCTGCGAGCTCCTGCGAGTCTTTGTCCAGCCTTTTTGTTTAGTATGTACATTGTGCGTGTGAGTGTAGGTTTAGTTCGCAGTTTTCTCAAGGGTGCTGCTTGTTCAGGTGTGTGCATGTAAAACACGGAGCGATTGAGGTCATTCTGTGGGCAGACGTATATAAGGAAGGACATGATGTGTTGCGCAAGGAGCAGCTGTACTCTAAGATAAGACAAACTGTTTCTGTGGAGCCTCGAACCGAATCGATAAACTGCAGAGCAACTCGGGTTCACTCGCTCTGTTCGATGCAGGCTGACGGACGAGCGGGTGAAGGGATTCGTTCCGAAACATGTCCACATATTTACCCAAAGTGACACAAGACAACACGTTTACCCACTGAAGGGCACAGAAGTGATCTCTGCGTTTTGAGGAGCCTTCGCTTTGACATTCGTCAACATGACAGCGTTGAAGTTCAGTCTTCACGGCTGAGGTTTGAATATTTTTTGGGGGGGGCTTGTAGCACTTTATTTTGAAATGTGGAAAGCTGGCACTGAATGTTCCCGCAGGTTCATAATTTTCTTTAAAAAAAGCGATTTATGTTCATATTTCTCAACGATATCAGCCCCAGTTTGTGCCCCTCATGTTTTAGAAAACATAAACGAGAACTAACCGTCAAATTAAGGATTCGCTAAACTCCAAAATGTTTACAAACCTCTGTCTTTCTCTTTGGCAAAGAGGAAGCTCCACAACAAGTCTTCAGACAAACTGACATTTTATAACGTTAATTGGTAGCTGAGGCTGCATGTTTGCAAAAAGTTTTGTCTTTTTGTTAATTCCAAGTTTGAAGTGATTCCATCTAACATTATGCAGTGTGTGGAGGTGAAGCACTTTAAACAGACTTAAGTCCAAGGTCTTTATGGGAGGAAAGACTGGGAGCAGACCGACTGCTGACTGCTCCAGAAATATCCCCCGTCTCCCGATTACAGGTTATCGAGCAGATCGTTCTGCATCAAGCGGCCGCACCGCAGAGGTCGCCGAGCGGAGGAAACCCGTCTCAACTTGCTCCCGTCCTTTTCCCTCCTTCATCGCGGCTCTCAGACTCTCTCCTCTCAGGTTTGTCTTTCACCCCCTCGCCCCCGTCCTCGGTGTGGTCTCCGGCAGGACGCGGGTCTGACACTCAAGCCCTCTGTCCTTTCTCTAACAGCTCAGGACTCATCCTATGAAACCTGCCCGCTGGATAAAGCCTTCAAAGGCTTTTCACCTCCATGCTCTGACCTCCTGCTGAGATCTTTTGGAAAACTTTCCCTTATTAGTTTCTTTCACAACCTCAGGCTTTTTTTCAGTCTTTCAGCTGAGAAGTCAGAGCTATGGACTGACATATACAAGCTTTACACTGATAATGATTTACGTTGGCTGTGCTGAGTGATTCAGCCAAATATTTTCAAGTGATTATTCACACAATGTCTTTCTTAAAAGTGTTTGTTATCGGTGAGTTTTAAGGATGAAAAAGCCGGCTCTGTGTGGTCAGTCCATCACTTTGGTGCAGAGTGAGACATCTCAACTTATATCATATCCACGACTTTTATTGTGAATATTCATGTTCTCCAGAGGGTAAATCCAAACAATTTAGGCGCACCTGTACACACACACACTATGCCAAAACCAAATTACATCAACAGCCAAGACGGATTTGAAACGTCCGCTCATTCACATGCTGGTAGTGAAAACGGTGGAGCTGGCCGCTGATCGGTGTTGCTTTCGCCTGCTTCGTTGTTGGTACAATCCCACCCTGAGGAAACGAAGCAAACATGGATCGATCGATCAGTATCACGGCATTTTCCGAGTATCACGCTTTCGGCTTGAAACGTCCTCTTTCGGTCGCCATCTCTCGCGTGTGGAACACGTACGGACTGCAGCTCCTTTTCATCTTGGCTTTATTAAAGATATGTGATCATCACACAGCAGCAGGCTGCACACTGATGGTTAACTTCATCAACGCTTTAAACCTTCGGATGTGGCATTGTGATCATACTGCGACCTTATTAACCTAAATGCATTTCTGCACAGTAATCAGACGAGCTGTCCCACACAGATCCACCAAAAGGCCAAAGTTCCTCTGGAGAATCTACGTTTTTCTGGAGTATTATTACGAGGACTTATCGGTTTTGCTGCTTATACACAAGAATATTTGAATTTGCATCGGCAATGCTGTAAGCACCCGTGCCTTATCTTCACCTAGATAGAAAATAAGGCAACAAATAGTGGTGAACTATAAAAAATATGTAAAGAAGATCAAATAAAATATGTCATCTGGCCATGTAGATAGTTACAGTCAGTGTGATGTATCTGTCTCTCCATCTGAATGGAGTTCAGTTTGTGGTACAGCGTCGACAGTTTTCACTGGAACTACTTTATACCACAGAAATAGTCCCCGTGAAAACTGTTCACAGTGTGGCCTCTAGAAAAACCACCCAACCCGCCAAGCTCATCAGACAAGGCCTACCCCTCCTCACAAATCCCAATTTAACCCCTAAGTGCATGCATTACTAACATTTACCCATAGTCAGACCATGAAGCTTGTTCATACAATTCCTAATTTTTGCATTGTAAGAAATCTGGTTGTAATGTGGCTCCACTTTTTCCGGGCACTGCTGTAATCCCCTGTTGACTGCTCTACTGCCCGGCCTCTTTACCTCCAGGTCTCCTTCAATCTGAATTTCTCTCAGATTGTTCCTTGTGTTCAGGCAGCAGTGAGGACGGGGAAGCGAAGCGGCGAGCTGAAGCTAACAATTAAGCAGTCTGGGCTGGATCTTCCTGCCAAGAGGACGATAATTATCTGAGGCAGAGAGAAAGTCTGCAGCCGATCGGCTGCCCTGTGTCATTACAGAGCGGGAACAGAGCCATGAAAAACAGGAGAAAGTTAGCAAAGGAGAGGCTAAAGGGAAAGAGGCGTTAGCGTCTTCATGCTAGCTGTCACTCAGCAGAGTCAAGTCATTTACTGGATGTCAGGAGCTGCCAGTGAACGTGTCGAGTGTCAGCTGGAAGTGAAGCCCCGTCTGACGGACACCCTCGACCCCCGAGACGCCCCCCAGTCCTCCGACTCCCCTTACTCAACAGTTTCAGCCCTGCGTGAGGTTTGGGTTTCCCTCGTCTCAAAATAGCACAGACAAATATGTGTGGACCCCCACCACCAAATACCACTCATACTGCTGCTCCAGCTCAATCACGTCGCCCTTGAGGAATCCACGGAGGTGGTGTATTTTCTTCCGAGCGATTGAAAAAGTCATCAAAAAAAACACACACAGTGGATTCATAGAGCCACAGTTTTGTACCCGTCTTAAATAAAATTGAGCATTTACTAAACACCACCTCCGAGAGGTCGAGTCGCAGCTCGCTGACCGTAGACATTCACAGCAGGTGCGTCAGCGTTTGTATCTCTCCACATGTTGAAGTTCTGTACATGGAGGTGCAGTCACGGAGATACTGAAATATACCGTAGATATACAGTAGAGTTCGGAGGGTCGGGCCTTTTTTTTTCAATCACCTTTAAAGGTAAAATCTCCAGAGACAGCGTAAATGAATCGGATTAAACAGTGTATCTGCTCTAAAGTAAGCTGAAATCAGGTCCAACTAACGAGCTTGCTACATACTTGTTGTGGCCAATCGCTGTAATTGACTTTAATAAGCAATGTACCCACGTGCATCCAGTCTCTGTCGCAATCCAAGAGCTCAGCGGGGAACTCTGAAGCTCAAGGGGGCTGCCATTTATTTTTATTCTACTACGCTCATCTATGATTGGAAGTAGCAGGCTGGATGAAAACTTGTGTCCGATGTAAAACCAAAACAACGCTTAATCACCAGAGTGCACCGAGCATTAACTGATGAGATGTAACCGTGTCAGATGATGCACTGAATGGATCTTTCTTTTAAATTAGCTGCTGGCGATTGACAGCCGACTACGCCTCCCTCTGTAGCTCCGGAGGAGGCGCTGACAGATGTGACAGATGTGACGGATGTGCTAGATGCTTCATAATAATCTGTCGCACTCGGCTCTCTCGCCCAACGACCACTGAAGGTTTCCGTTTCGACACAACAGCCGCAGAGACGGGAGGAGATGGCTGCTGATGTGTGCAGGCTTTTACTGTTATGTAGGCAAAGCCTGGTGTCACACCGGAGAGGGGAGGCAGTGGGGGCGGGGGTGACTCCATGTCCTTGTCAAGGACCTGATTACCTGCAGCAGGAGCGGAGGGGAGGGGGAGAATAACACAGAGACCTTTTATATTGTTATTTCCTGAATCGATCCGGTGTGACAGCTCAGCGTTTTTGGAAATATCAGTTGGTGCCTTAAATGTATGTTTGAGACCTGGTAGGGGGTTGGTTTGGACCTTCAAAATGAATCGACTTGACTTGAACTATATTCAGAGAAGACTCGATTCGAAGAGACATGGCAGACAACACTTGGGACCCCGACCAGTCATAGCTCATTTGCTAATTAGCAGTAAACGCAAAGTCATTAGCTTTGCAGGTATTTGGTCATAAATCAAAGTACGGGCCAAATTAAAATGTCGACCTGCTGATGGCGCTTGAGGAAAAGTCAGGGGAACAGCAGAGTTATTACGGTTCATCCAGCGCGTCTCTCCGACGTCTGCAGGCAGCAGGAACCGGGAGTCATATCCATAAGCTCCATAAGGCACCGAGTTTACTGTCTGAATCTGGTTGATGAACGAATCCGGCAAGCTCCGAAGCTCCCAGTCGGCCTCTTGGGTAAACGAACGCCCAAGGACGAAACATGATTTAGTCTCACAGAACTTTGTCACTCAGAACTTGTAATGTTTCTATTTATACGGCCGGCAGTTAGTTTGGTAACACATGAAAGCCAAGTGGCTGGGAGACGGCTAAACCATTTGTCATGTCAGACTATCGATTTCCTGGAGGCAGTACGTACCAGTGTGGACCCGATGCAGATCGGACTCTCAAAAACACCAGTAGAAAAGATTAGTTTAGCACTAACATGAATGTCTGAACCAAATTTCATGGCAATCCATCCAACAGCTGTCCAGGATATTTCAGTCTGAACCAAAGTGGTGGACTGACTCACACTGCCACCCGGAGGGCCGTGCTGCTAGCGTGGCTAAAAGTGATTACAATTAAACGGCATATTGTCATTAATCGGTCCTCCTACTAGATTTACAACGGCACCTGCGATGGCCTAATACAACCAGATATATTAAAGACATAGTAAAGTGCAAAGCAACGTTTATCCTGTTTCTAACTGTGTGTAGCTGTGATTCTGCAGCATCATGAAGATGAATATCCAGCTGGTTACAACAAATGAATTTGTTCATTTTAAAGTAACTACAAGCATTAAGCAGACACATCCCGCATCGTAATCTGAACAACCTTCTTTGCTGTGTCTGTAATAGTCTTATATAAATCTACATTTCTGTTGGAAATGCTGCTTCCCTCTGAGTCTTCAGGGCAGATGTGTAGGCAGGTATGGAGGGAGGTGAAGCCGGGACCCAGCTACCTGCAGCCCGAGGCATTTAAAGACCTGGAAGTAATTCGCTGCAGCATTCGCCGTGACATGTCTTGTTGGGAGGGACCCATCAAACAGACGAGGGGGGGGGGGTTAAATAACAGCAGATGTATGACACCACTAATAGGAAGCTTTCAGCACAACAATTATCCTCTAATTTTGTCTTCACACTGAGACTCAGTCTCTGTTATTATCCCTCAGGGCTGTAATGATTCATTCATTGTATCAGTGCATTGATTATATATTATGACGACTCGACTGCATTGATTTTCTAACAGATGTAAGGAGAAGGAATCACCGGGGACTGAGCTGTTGTCAACGGGAAGTCTCCATTTCTATTTCATGCAGTAAATTTTCACAAAATAAACAAACCTTAACGTTCACTTTACTTCATTCCTCCATCCACTTTTCACCGCTTATCCAGGTCCAGTAGCCAATACGTCCTGCTCCCAAGCCTCATCCTCCAGCTGACGCAGTTCGGCCTGATTATAAGGCCAACAACACATTGTTACCAATGCCACAAAACCAAAACCATTCGGACAGGGCTAACGTTACAGCGGGACGTTGGGGACAACAGAGTTGAAGGAGTCAAAAATGGTCCTCCTTCTCAGGGTCACACACACATGAGACACGTGTCGATGTGATTCGGTGTGACTTCCACTTCCTGAGGACGTCATGGCCTCTGATGTCCCTCCAGAATAAAGCCCCAAAAATCCACTCAGAAACCAGAGGAGAAGGAGGCTGCAGAACGTCATTCAGAATCTTCCTGTTTTCAAGTTTCCTTCAGTATCACAGTGACCCAGTGACAGTTGTCTCAACATCCACAGCTACACTGAGAACAGGAGCTGATCACAGCTGGTTCGGCGGCTTTTACAGGCTCTTGGTCTCCTGATGTCTTTACTTTTTATTTTCTGTCATCTTATTGGTTCCCAAACAGGCCCGTATGTTGGGGTGTCAGCATGTTTCCATCTTGCAGGTTTTCGGTTCTCTCCATTCTCACATAAAAGCCAAATTTTACGCCGAGCTGATTAAAAAAGTAGGACAACCAGCTCTTCACACGCAAGAAAAAAGTCAGTGATCCACTTTAAAATCCAAGATCGTGGCTCTGGGCAGGATTTAAATGACCGGGGGTGCAACCAGTTCACAGAAAAACAGGGGGTCATTGTGGCTATATATATTATGTTAAAATCCCAACACCTCCCCCCCCGGGCAGAAATCCAGTCTGAATAGACCTTAACACTTTTGGGAGGTTGATGAATTGCACTTTTTGCTGTAATTGTGACTCTGATGTTTAAACGTAAATATACGTAAAGGTGTGCGAGCCAAGAAAGGGAAGACTTCAGCGTGTAAGAGGGGGGTAACGTATTTCTGAGGAACTTCTCATGTCCTGACGTTTATTTAAAATATATTGGAAAACATGAAAGAGGGAGACATTTTGCAGTGCACAGGGGGATTCAGGTAACAAAGCATGGTGTCTACTGGCCTGAGTGTCACGTTCAGCCGAACTTGAATTTACGCCCTGTCGAAGCCCAACATGTGGGCCGCATAATTCAGGGATGTAACTGCTGATAAACAGTCGGGCGTCACGTCTTTTATCAGCGTGGGATGTACGCAGGCGTGTCAGCAGCCGGGTCTTTACCGCCTCTCAACAGGATTTGCAGTTTTGTGAAAAAAAAAAGAAAACACGGCTCCAGCCTCTGAGGGTTCCCGGGCATGGAGTCGTCCTCGGAGGCCTGAGCAGGGGGGACAGGTGCAGCATGCAGTCAATCCTCTAAGTATAGACTCACCCCCCCCCCTCCGCCGCCACCATCCCAGCATTCCTGCCGCGCCACTCACTGCACGGATAACAATACAGCAGCTCAAATGACGGACTCTGAAAAGCCTCCCGCTGTCACGCCGCCAAAGGCTCCACATCTCTCACTCCGCACCTCTTCCTCCACCATGTGACACCCCCGCCCAAAAAATCCATCTTCCACACACTTGTCAATGCCATCGTCATGCAAACGAATAATGCCGGCGATGCACACAAAGGCAGAGCAGCTGGGCAACACTGCTCCTCGGTGGAGCTTTGAGTTGAAATATTATTCTGTTTTTATCACTTCGCACTATTCATTTGAATAAGTTATGACTCAGGCTTTCGAGATCAAGTCCATGAAATACCGGACTGATTAATGCAGATGGAGTAAAACCTTGGGGGGGATAGCAGGAGGAAAGAGATCATGGCACAATGCAGGTTCCACAGAAAGATGTGTAATAATAATGATGAGATTAATAATAAGACTAATAATAATAACTGAGGCAGTGGGTGCTGAGCAGGATCATTAGGGGCAGTAGGTGACGCTCAGTCACAGATCCAGACAAGAATAAAGTCCTGCAGACAGTACAGACAGAAACTGTGTCCCAGTTCTAAACAACACAAGGTAATATGAATAATTACTACTAATAATAACAGCAGCAGACATAAAATGTTTTTGATCCAGATGGTTAGAAAAGTCTTCAAGCGCAGTATTAAGTGGTTATGGGGGACAAACGGGGGCTAACGCTGAGTAAGCCCACCGAAAACCTGTCGTCGAACCTCGAAGCCGTTCTCAATGCATCATTGTTTGGAGAATCAGTTTAGTCTGCAGGCATCTTTTTCTTTAATGGTCATTTTTCCAGGACAAAAGCTGCAAATCGAGTCATTTTGAACAACGTGATTTTTGTTACTTGTCCTCCGTTACAGTCTTTTCTACCCATCGTTGAACCAAAGAAAATGACACCTAGATTTGGTTGTAGCCTAAGTTGCTCATAAGATTGAAACAGTTTGTTAAAGCCTTGTGACTAATGATCAGCTGCACACGCAGGGAATCCGAAAAGCATCAAGAGATTAGAGCCTTAAAAAGCTGCTGTGAAGGAAGGAAGGCCAATGAGACCAAGTGGGCGCTCCTGAATCGGGACTGCTGAGAGCGGGTTGACAGTCGGTCGGTGTAATTGGCTGCTGTGGTCAGTTCACAGCACTCAGACCTGCTGAGGTAAACACCTGGTTGAACCTGTGATTGTGCCAGAAGTCCGCTGTGAAGACTGTTCCCTGGACTTTAACTTTAGAGCAAGAATAATGTCCCACAGACACAGTACAGATACAAACTGTGCCCCGGTTCTAATCAATACAGAGTAATAGTGTGCAGCAGAAATCAATGTGTTTTATCCAGATGGTTATACTTCAACAGTATTGGTTATGCTAACGCTGTGTAAGCCAACCGTGTTCAATGCATCATTGTTTGGAGAATCAGTTTAGTCTGCAGGCATCTTTTTCTTTAATGGTCACTTTTCCAGGACAAAAGCTGCTCGAGTCATTTTGAACAACGTGATTTTTGTTACTTGTCCTCCGTTACAGTCTTTTCTACCCATCTTTGACCTAGATTTGGTTGTAGCCTAAGTTGCTCATAAGATTGAAACAGTTTGTTAAAGCCTTGTGATTAACGATCAACTGCACTGTAATTTGTGGTACTCAGAAACACCTGGTTATTAACACTGTTCCTATTTAGAGCAAGATTAAAGAAGAACAGGACAAAGGCCTTTATCTTAACAGACTGCAATAATAACATAAATTTTGGGGTTATTTCAGTTGATGATCCATTAGGGGAAGCTACTGTTTGAGTGTTTACTCTACTGTATATACACATCACCACCTACTGTACTTTCCCTGATTTATATTTGAGCTTTTAAAAAAGCTATTGCAGCATTCAGAGCCCAGAACAAATCGCAGACAGGAACCTTCCTCATGGATAAAACATCAGCGATTAAAACCAGAAACCTCAGAGGTCTTCTGAATGCCAGCAGCCTGTTTATCTTTAATATCTCACTGTTTGATGTTATTGATCTGCGGAGAGAGTCAGTGGAGAGAGAAAATGCAGTGACCGGCCAGTAAAAGGCTTCAGAGCGAAGGTGGTGTTCCTGACATGATTTATGGGCGTTTAGATTGAAAGTGAGGCGCTGAGCCACTCCCGCTGCCTCCCAGCACAGAGCACGTACCCTACATGTACACGGACACACACATGGGCGCACACATTCAGCCGGAGTGTGATTGCACTTATGCAGTGGAGCGTTGAGGAGGGGTCGTCCTTGTCTCTTTGCAGCCGGTTTATGTCCTGACATGCAGCCTCCGACTTCATGATCTCAGTCTCAGTTGGGGGTGGGGGGGGGGGGGGTGCAACGGCACAGAACGGCACAGCAGGGCTCCTCCGCAGTCCAAGTCAATTTACCACAAGATCCCATGGCAAATGGTGCAAATCTGAATAAATGGCCTGATTCTAGATGACGTTTGGCTGCAGATGTCCGTGCTCGCCCGACGCTGATAGGATGGACTGGAGTGATGTTTCTGAATTAGAAAGCAGTCTTTTCTGCAAGCACTTGGTTTGTTTTCAACACGTGTTCTGTATTATTACCTCTGCCGGGCAGGTTGTTTACAGTCCTGTACTTTTCTTTGTATTTTAGTGGGATTTCTAAAATGTTTACAGATTTTAAGGACATTTTCTGGACAGTTAGGACACGGACAAAGGAACAAGTAAAAAGGATTCTGTACGAGTGTGACGTTTTCAGTTTTTTATCATGATGGACTGCTCTTACTAGAATAGGGAAAGTCTGCCACATCCATCACAATGTACAGATCTGGAAGAAAATTTGTGCGGCCGAGGGTCTGAACTCACGTTTTTATCCAGAAAAATCTGCTTCTTCCTGAGGGAAACAAGCCATGTAAAAATCACATTTTCTTCATGTTTATAATCATCATGATTGTCCATATTGTAATTTATTGTAATTTTGGTTTTGTGTTCTGTACACACAACATATCCTCTGTTGCTCCTCCTGCAGTTTCTTCTATTAGTTCCCATTGAAGGGCTTTTAGGGAGTTTCGTGGGTTTTGGGGAGATTTGATTATTTGAGGAAACGGGGGGGCTATTATTAATTATAATTGCCTTGACTTTACTCCTGTAGTGGCACTTTTTTTCAAATGTAGTATTGAACTCCACGTAAAGCAATAAGTCCTTTTAAAAGGACTTAATCATTTTAAATTTTGATAAAAATAATTGAGTATCATTTTCATAACAATAGATGTTTAAGGAGTGTTTCCTAATAATATTACCTAAAGGAAGCGTATATAAGGTGAATAGAACTGGTCCAAGCACAGAACCTTGTGGAACTCCGTGACTAACTTTTACTCGTTAACATGTACAAACTCAAATCAACTGGATAAATAGGCCTTCAATCGGCTTAAAGAGGTTCCTTTAGTGCCAATTAAATGTTCAAGGCTCTGTAATAGGATGTGATGGTAAATGGATGGTCAATCAGCAACGTCATTTTCAGTCGACACAAATAGCAGCAGCTGTTATTTCTAAAAGAAGTTAATGTTTGCCATGTCAGCGGAAGACATGCGTAAGTTAATTTACAACAACCTGTACAGCTGCAAATATTCTCATCCACCCTTGCTGCTGCTTAGTTTGGCACGGATTCTGGCTCTGAAATCCTCATTCTTGGTGGTTTTCTCGACCAGAGATACAGCTGTCAGCGAGCACAACAGGAGACCTAAATCCGAGATGTGGACGGTGACATCTGGACGGTCTGGAGCCAGGCTGCATATCAATTCTACTTCAACGGAAATACTGTTTTCACTACCCGATGTTCGCTGTGATCAGCTCTAGTTTTCTGTCCTTTCATCATGGTCACTCCCCAACCTTTCTCTTCCAGATGCGTTGGATCACGACGCTGTCAGTGGCTGATGACAGGTCACCAGTGATGGATGTGGTTCCAACCCTGTCGGATGGTTTACAGTCTGCTCCCCCCATAAACACCTTCCCTCTGATTGGAGTGCTGTTTCTATAGGTAATTTTATTTCTTCCTTTTTTTTCATCTTTAACAGGTCCGGCCAATAATTAGCACACTGAGATGAACGTTTGTTTGTTTGAGCACCGAGACAGATCATTTGTATTTGCATTCTCACGCATGTTGCAGGTCTGCGCTGCGGTTATCAAGTCTGTTGCTTGTGTTGCAGTTGTTTTATGAGGATGCACACGCTGTTATCTCTCTTTTCTGTTTCACTGACAAACCACCTCCTTAAGACAACACTGAGGCATGCTCACACACACCCACACACGCTTTTTAAAGTAAACACTTGCCCAGGCGGGTTCATTTTTTATCTTTTCTAGGGGTGCTATCTCGATGACTTCCTCCATAAAGAGGTTCTGCGGCTGCCAGTAAAACGCAGAGGAGCAAAGACGTGATGAGCAATGCTCATTTTTTATGGGATGGTTATAAAGGAATCTGCAAAACACCAGGCAGAGCAGGACATAAAGACACACCTCTGAAGATACTGTTAATCATGTCGATGTTCAGTGGAACGTGGCTGTAGCATGCGAAGCTAACCAGGTAATTTCATCCATGATCAACTCCTCTATAGATCAGCAAACCGTCAGGACTCAGCCCACACTGACCCTTGGAAGGTCAACAGTCCACTCTCAGGAATAAAAGTACTGAGAAGCATATATCTAACCACAAACAGAGGAACCTCTGTCTCTCTGTCTGTCTGTATTTCAATTTCCTCGACATCTGTCATCCAAAAAACATCACAGTCGACACTGCACTTCCTCGGGTCCTGAGCAAATACACCCGCAAAAGTTTCAAGTCGATCGGGCAGAGATTCCTCCATTTATAATCAGATACAACTATAAACAGCGGCAGCACTGTACTTGTATTTAAATATTCCCAAATAATTCCACTTAAAGGTTTTGTTATGTAAAGATGGTAGCGGTACAAAAGCTGACTTGCAAGCAGGATCTTGCGTCATACTTTTGTAGCGCTATCACAGGTTTTTGCAGGTTTTTCCTTGTACTGTAAAAGGACTAGTCTGGTGTTCAGCATCCCCAGGTTTTGCGACACCACCCCTGTCCTCCGTTCGCTACACCGGCTCCCTAGTGCGGCTTGCTCCTTCCTACCTGAATGATTCAAAGCAGACACCCCTGCTTTAAAACCTTTGGAAAAACAATACGTACAATTGTACAAGTTGCTGAGAATAGTTTTTCTGGCTTTTTTACTATGAAATATGCTTTATCTGTTTGGTGGGTTTATCTGCAGGCTTCCCTGCGTCCGGTCCCAGCAGGAGCCTGGAGGGTGGAGTCAAAGGTCGTCAGGTGAATTCAGCTCACCTGGTCTGATCAGCTGCCAGCTATAAAAGCTGCTGTCAGGCAGCTGCTCTGTTTCTTTCTCCTGACTGCCAGTGTCTTCTGGCTTCTTGTATCTTCTATGTTGTTGCACCAAACAACACCTTCTATCACATTGTCCCTGCATAGATTTAACTTTGATTTAATGTAGTTTATTTTCTATTTCGTATCTTAAGATCCAATAATCTGTTGTTTGCCCTTTCATGCCCCTTTGTGAGAAGTTTCACTGCTGAGAAATTCCCTCCACTGCTGAGGCCAAAAACGAAGCACGGAAACGTCCCGTTAGAAACGTACTTTTCCTTTCGCTCCCTCCGCACGTTCACGAGCCGTTTCTGTGTCTCTGCTCCTTGTGATCGCCTTGGCACACAGGACCGAACACATCCGGCAGATTCTGGTCGAGGCAGGGAAGTCCTGACAGACTTCTGAATCCTCATCAAAGCGGGGAGAGAAAAGCTTGTGTGCATGGGGAAGAGCTTTGGTCGCGACTCAGTGTTTCCTGTTACAGCTCGCTTTGAGGTTTCAGAGGAGGAGGGAGTCGAGCTCGTGTGGTAATTCTAGAGGCCCACTCATACTGTACAGGAGGAAATGTGTCTGGAAGTAATTAGAAAGCTGAAATTCCCCCTAAAATGAGTAATATGTGTGTCTACTATCTGGCAAATATGCATATTTCTTTTTAGTATTTCTGCTTACACAATGCCAGGTAGTATCTGATGGTCCACCGAACATTTTCCACCAGGGAGACATGAACTGCAAAACATCTCCATCTTTAGAGTCTTAAAAAGTTCAAAACCAGTGGAAACGTCTGAGTATCCGGAGAAAGTAAAGATTAATTCAAGCTCAGCGTTTGTGTTTTGTTTTTTTAGATTATTGAAGCTTGCAGGGTAAACGTACTCAAAGGCCAAAAGTACATGGACACCCCTCTGTTGGTTGGGGTTTGTTTTTTTTTCTGGTTTGGACTAGGCCCCTTTAGACTCCTGTAAAAAGGACTGTTATGCTCCTACACTCTACGATATTTTAGACCTGAGCCAGCCACAGACCAGTACCGGCTCAAGGGTTATTTGCCTCCAGGCCACGAGGAAACTTTAATTAATTACTTCTGTACTTGAAGCGTCATCAACACATGACCTGGGACGTTTCGCGGGGCGGAAAGGAAAGGCCGTATTTCATTCCTACACCCTTTCACTTTGCTGTATTCTCCGCCAACTGAGACGTAGCTGTGCATGGTTAAAACATTTAAAACTGTCCATTTCTTCACCTTTTGACTGCAGAATTGGGTCAAAGTAACGACTAAACAAACTAAATAAGACTGTGCAACAATTCCTGTCATAACCGGTAGTTTTTCGAAGCAATGAAAACAGCTGTTGGACATAATGTGGTCAGCGATAAACACTGAAAATACTCCGCAGCTCTTTCATATGCAGGTGAAAGAGCAGGACAGTTCATGCCGGCTGATTCAAAACCTTTGCATCATCTTTTTTTCCGCAGGTCAGAAGTTCAGCGCTCGTGTCTCCGCCTGTCCTCCTTCATCTCCTCACATGTTCCCTGTTTGACCTGACGAAGCTCGTCCATGTTTCTGGGTCGCCGCGCTGCCCTCGACACGTTTCCGTGGGAACAGCCCTAAATGTCAGCGATCAGTCACTGCGCTTAACTGACCTAAACAAATAAAGGCAGAGAGCGTAGCCTGATTTTACCTGGATTTGTTTACGTGATTTCTTTTGCTTGAGTAAACGTGACTTAAGCAAAATGTCAAGGTTTTTTTATTTTATTTTATTTTACTGGCATTTGTTTGACATGATTTAATCGTTCATCTTAATCAGTTTAATCTCTTGTATAAAGCCCAGGGTCTCCGCACTAAATATATATAGGTCCTTTAAACTCTTAGAGATTTCAGTCTTAAATATTTTTTCTAGCCTGCTGTCAGCAGTAATGTTAGATATAAAATGTTTTTTGTGTAATTGGTTAATCCATCAGCCATTTGTCCGTCTGTTTTCTGCTGCTTGTCTAGGCCCAGGTTGTGTTCAGTGATTAATTAATGATATTAGGAATTATACAGCCTGAAGTAGAGTCAAACGTGATATAAATGCTAATAAACTCATGCACGTGGTAAGTAAATTCCAAGCTTTATCAACCACACCGGTATCTCTCAGGCTTTGCTCGCTGCGACTCTGAGGCCGGTATTAAATTACATTCTGTGTGGCATTAAAACTGTCCAACGCGGTGAACCCCGCGGACGACAAACCAGGGTGAAAGGTGCCTGCTGCCACCTCCGTCACCAGCTTGTGTAGCATCCTGACTTGCTCATATCCTGGATATTAAAACCTATTTTCTGTGAACATAAAGTTCTGCTTTTTAACTGTTTGTCCCTTATCTCCAACAGACCTTTGATGCCCCACTCTCTTCCCATCAGTCTGTCTCTTTCTGTCTCCACCCATCAGTCTCACATTTATCTGATGGCACCGTTTTCGTGACACATAATGTTGCGTGAAGTCCCGGTGTCCTTGTCTTGTTTCCGGAAAGGTGCGATGCCTTCTTTTCTCCGTCTACCTCGGTAGCTTCTCACCCCGACAGACATGACATGAAATATCGTCATTTTTCTACTGATTTGAACGTGAGCCGAGCAGCAACGGTTTTCATCCAAAGCCTATTTGGCAAACCCATTTAGTCATATTTATGAGGCAGTGCTGGAGGATAACAACTACCGATGAGGTTGCTTTTCCCACTGATCACTAATAGAGGCTGAGAGAAGTCATAGATATCTCATTGCCAATTTAAAAGAAGGTAAACAACACAACGCCCCCGCCCCCCCCCCATCATATTAAAGCATTCAGCTCCACTGACGGGGGGGAATGCTGGTTTCCAGGCAACGCACACGCACAAACTGCAGGGACGAGCAGGTGCTGAGGACTTCTGCTGGTGGGTGGCAAACGGCTGTTGGCACCAACATCGCTTTTATCGGTCAGTGTGGCTATTTTTACCACCGAGCCCATCCCATGTAAAAAAATATGGCCTCAAAAGAGTTCCACACCCATGACAAGCTGGGACCGCTGGGGTAGAAGGTTTCACCGAGCCTTACCGGGCTGGAAGAGCCTGTCCTGGATGTGCGACTCTGCGCCTGACGGTGATAATGTGTGAAGACTGACGCTCTGACAGCTGGACTAGAAAGTACATCAAAAATAAAAATTATGACAACCTTAAGATAGCTGACACTCCGTGTGGCTTCCAACCAGGGGTGCTTGTGCCTAAAGGGGGACTTTGAAAGTTTTCGTGGGGGTTTCTGGACTTGAATTTAAAAAAAATAAATAAAATTCTGTAACAGCACATGCATGAAAACTAGTTAGCAAGCAATCAGAAGATGAACCAGTTAGTTGAAAGTGATGAAAGGTTGAAATAGAGAGCAGAGCGCAATGAATAAATCATAAATAAATAGCTAAGACACTTTAAAAATTGTGAGCTCAAATTAATGGAGAAATGGTTGAAATAGCTGAAAGTAATAGCTGGTAAAATAGCTCAGAGGTGTGGATAGCGGCTGAAATAATATATGGCAGTGTCGATGGGGGGGGGGGTCCTCGGGGCCACCGTTGTTGCACCATCTCCTGCCAACTGGACGCGGTCCGAATGAAACAGGACGCACGTCTCTGTCACCTGAGGGCTTTGCAAAACTTTCGGCAATCTCGCCTCTATCAGCGATGGAGAGGGACGTTGTGTCCATCAATTATCGCACTGGATTCACGAGAGAAATATAAATGACACAGTCTTGAAACGAATAGTCGATGGATGGAAAATCTATTGAAAACAATCAAATGATCGTTTCCGTCCTTTATGAGACAAAAACAACATTACAATAATCTTTGCATTTTTTTTTAAAATACAAAACGTATTTAAAAAAGGCATCAGTGGGTGTAAAAAGGTCCAACCTCCACAAAATACTCGTTTCATATATTTTAAAACAAAATTTTACCCTAATCTTTTCCATACTGTAACTTTTATGGACAACGGTAGCTATTGGAGGCTAGAACGTATCAGGAGGTGCATCTTTAAATACTTAAAACCTCATTCAGACACACTAACCTGACATATTATGATATATATCAAATCGCTGCCCATTTGCACTATGAGCTAAAAGAGGCTAAAAGGCACAGCGGAGCCCCAAAGTTGGTCATACGTCTCAGTGGGTTTGTCACTTTGAGCAGCTCCTTCCTCAAAAAATTGTCATCAACTCTTCTGTTGCCTTTCAGAGAGCTGTAAATTGGAGTAAATACCTCCCAAAGAAAAAATAAAAGGGTGTGTGTGTGTGTGTTTTCAGCTGCCTCAGGATATTATGTAATCACAAAATGAGCAGTCACTGAGGTTGTGCCCCTTCAAATTGCCAGGTGGAGGTTTGGAGCAAATATAGTTTAGCTAAAGTGCAGGTGGAAAATAAAAACACCTTTTTCGCACAGAGCTCTCAGATGGAAATGATTTAACACCTGATGATAGGAGGGATTAGCGGTGGAATAGCTGGTCGGACGGACAATGTGCCCTTTCAGGGAAGAAGGGCCGAGTCGGGACGATCACAAGAACATGTGGATATTCCACATGCTCTGCCTCAATCCTCACGAGTGATATATATCCAGATTGTTTTTCCGGTAAACGAAAGGTAATACACCCAGACTTTGCTCTCGCACATCAAAGCGAGGCTTTTGTTTCATGAATTTAGATTAACAGCTAATAACTAGTGTTGTTGGATTTGATATGTTAATTTACGTCGAGGATCAGATCATCTCTTCCACGGTGTTGTAGCCCTTTGAAGTGTTGATGTCTTCTCATGGCACACAGACTGTGTTCGTATTGTAGATGAAAAGGATCCGGAGCTTGTGAGGTTTGGATACATGACAGATCAACAGAGACCTGCATGTAAGGAGAGAAAAAAATAAGCCTCCACCAGTCAGGTATTTTCATTTATGTACTGAATTTAAATGTACTACTCTAATGAGCATTTTCATGTTTAAACATTAAAGAAGAATTTTCAGTTTCCTGGACCGGAGGCGCCCTTTTTTTTAAATCTCAACTGCGGCCGGTGTGATTTCAGTTTCAGCTGGTACTTACCCACAGAAACAGCTGTCACCAAATCACTTCTGCTCCAGAGTAGCTATGGGACAGCTACGTGGCCAAAAATGCGTTCCGCTGAATATTTTCAAAGTGAATGCACATTGAGACTGAGCAGAAAAACAGGTGGATTGCTGAAGGAATCGCAGGGCAGCCACGTCTCCTTTTCTTTTATTAACGTAGGCTGTGGCCCTTTGTTTCCAAGGTTTGAGCAGATTGGAAAAGCATCCGGATGCAGCTTTAGAGTGTTTTTAGATCAATCATGGGGGCGTCTTAGGATCCTCTTGGGTTGTTTCTCTGTTAGGAACCTTCTTAATAAAAAAATAAATTAAAAAAAAGCCTTTTCACCCATTAGAAACTGCTCATTTGAAAGATGAGGGTCAGGGCTGAAACACCACAGGTCACATTTATAACTTGGGGATACGGTTTAATTGGTGAACAGGTCTCATCTCTTTATTTTTTACGGCAGTGAACCCGAGATTCTCGGTCTCTTTGTCCTTGGTATATAGGTCTAGAATTTTGGGCAGGGTGAAACGATTCTGCCTTGGCAACATGAGTGACTCCCGGTGGGAACACGGCAAGTGTATTTCTGAAAGGCGTTCTTCTGTGGGAGTGATCGCAGCCACCTGGCGCTCATCTACCGCGAGCTCCAGTCTGACCTCATTTGATCCTTACACCTTTTTTAAGGACTAAATTCACTTTACCTGATAAATGGAAGGCGTGCGCGTGACCGAGTGAAGTCAAACTCCAACTTCAGGAAAACCAGCAAAAGAAAACGCTTTTTTTATTTTCCAGTCACTGCTGTCATGTGAATAGTAGGAGTGGGACACATCCAGAGGAAAACGGTGTGGAGCTGACTCTCCAGTCGGTGCCGTTAAGAGGCGGGGTAGTTAAAGGAGCTTCAGTCAAGCCTCTAACAGTGGAAAACCATGTGGAAACCGTGATGAAAACGTGGCATTTATGTTTATTTCAGGTGTTAATTTGGGGGCCATTACGGCCCCCGCCCCTTATCGCTCCACACAGATCTGATGTTTTTCATCATCTGCTACTTTTCAGGGAGGCTGAGGAATGTTATTCGCCAGGTCTGTTTGCGTTCCCCTTTTTTGCTTTTAATTGATACACCAAGGTTTCCACCTCAGCCCTGCACTTTAACGCTCAAATTAAAAATGCAGTTAGTGAGCAGGATACATTGGTTCCTTGTTACCTGCTAACTGCAGTTCTGTGAATAAGGAATATCACATGAAGGGGAAAATAAAAACGTTGTCGTATGGTTTTGGCCTTTGTCCACCAGAACATCAACTTTGCACGGCAACATATTTGCTTCGGCTTGTCACGTCTACATTATGAGCTTCTTCGCATCATGAGACAGAGCTGTTGTGATAAGTGATGACCTTTCTTAAGCCAGCAGAAGCCTGCGCGGCTGCGATTTTTTTCCCTCGCAGGTAGACACAAGGCTGTACTGTCCCGTCAGAGCTGACAGGTGCACTGTGTACATTGGACTGTGGCCCGAGAGGCGCTGCCAACCGCAACTAGGGCGCACATTTGGCAGGAGGACAGCGAGCGCTACAGCCACCCTCAGACCGGGATGGAAAAAAAACATAATGAGCATAAATAAGCAGGGGAACGCTCCGTGTCCACAGACACGGAGGACAAACACGGCTCTGGTGTTATTTCCTTGTTCGAGCAGACGAGTGGCCGCTTTTCATGAGCGTCCTATTTCCTGAGTAAACAACATGAGGCCAGACACACCCTGAAGTTTATTTCCTGTCAGGATTTAGGCGAGCCTAAAAAAGTGAAGGTTTTGAGCTGTGCTCGGGACACAGGACATTTGTTTTCAGGACAACAGGTACCATTGAGGATGCCAAGGTCGTGTCCTACATTTTGGGTGGATCGTAAAGAGTTCATGTTGTATGATTACACACACACACACACTGGACATTTTCCACACTTTTCAAGGCCTGTGTTACTGCTTTTTTTTACAAAATGTGACTTTTTTTAAGCAAAGCTATGTTTAAAGGAAATGACTGAACAGTTCATGTTGAGTGAACAAAGAGAAATAAGGGATTTTGTATAGTATGTGTAGCATTTGGCTGGTGGCTGGTCAAACATTGCTCCGGTTGGGTTCAGCACGTGGGAATTTGGGCGTGTAACCTCAGGATTTCTAAAATCTCGGCCCTGTCCGCCTGAACTCTGACCTTGACCAAACCTCTTCTGCATTCAAATTTCATTCAAGTCATTTGACTTCATTTTTGCCCCAATCTGACAGAACTGATCTTAAGATGTATGCAACATATTCGCATGTCAAAAGATGTGTAGGCGTTGAAATTGAGCCACACATGGTTGTAAAGTTATTATAGATCCTGTCGATGTTACATATAATTCATGGAGCATAATGTAAAACTGCTAACATTTCAATGTGTGTGTGTGTGTGTGTGTGTGTGTGTGTTTACATAACCAGCCATAACATGGTGTTATCTTTTAACATATAACACCATGTTGTGGCTTGTTCGGTTAAATATCTCCAAAATCAAAATGCTCAACACCGTTCTCTATCGCTGACCACAGTCATGTTTCAGTGGAGAAGGTCTTTGAGACTGTGACAGTTAGGGTGGCAAAAATAGATCCACATCATGAAACTTTAGACAACTGGAACCACTACCCCGGGAATGGAGCAGAGTAGCTGGAGTCCTCCGCAGGTTATCAGGTTACACTTTCCCATGAGCTTTCCTTGTAGAAATCAGCTGACCAAGCTGCTGAAAGGTTTCTGATCCAGGATTTTTTTTTTTTTTCCTGAACCACGTCAGAGAGGTTGAGAATCCCTCAGTGAGGGTAAATGTGGACTAAAGGCAGAGATGGACAGCTGCCTGTGTTTGAGGATTATGTTTTACTGGATACCATGATGAGCTCTCTTTGAAGTGTGTGCTGGGGTAAAATGAAGGGAAACCCAAGGCTCAAGTGTGACAGACTCAATTCTAATACTCAAGAGACACTATAAGCTTTTAACATGCAAAACACCTGGTTGAAGTTTTTCTGCCTGTGTGGCAGCAAAAGGTCAGTCAAGTTCAAACCCCAAAACGTTCTGGAGAAATAACCTATAGACATAATACATTATTATTATTTCCACATCCAGCTGTTGCAGAGCCACATGATGGTTTATCTGGATCTGGTGTCTGAGGCCACATGATGAATTCAAGTCCAGTACCCCCTCTCTTTTAGCTCTGGTTTTGGTCTCCACCAGCTCCTGAGGGAAACATCTGGCTCTTTAGCTGCTAAATGCTCCACCACGCTCACCAGCTGGTCTCTGACTGTGTCTGGCTGCTGTTTGCTGCCTAGCAGGTGGTGGACGGTGGCTCTTTACAGCTGTTTCTCTGAAAACATCTGAAAACGACGCTGTGAGAGCGCTGAGAGCGAACCAGAGCAGCAGACAGATAAACACTGAGCTGAAACTCACTGTGAAGCTCCGTGAAGCCGAAGGGAAGCTGATTCAGATTTCCCCGTAGATTCGTCGCTGCCATCAGCATAGAAAATAGCGATTATAGCTGCTATAAAACGTTTAGCCAGGTATTCATCTGCGTTCTTCCCTCTGTCTTGGTTATCCCGGCTACATTTAAATGAGGGTCAGCCTTACTCCATTCCAAAGGTTAGCCATGCATATCCCTTGCACGGATAGACTGTTTTCACGGAAGAAAAAACTTGTTGGAGACTTTATCTCGTAATTCTGCCTCAATATCTCATAATTAGAAAGAAAGATCCCATAATAATGAGATCGTGGTCTTGTAATAGTGAGAAAATTGTCTTCCAATCACAAGATGAAGTACAACAGATCGATGGCACAGGAACTGGAACGGTTCGGAACTTTTTATCAGATTTCTTCGGTATCACAGTAATTCGTTGACATTTGTCACTACATCTAGTGGTACAAAAAAGGAAGCTAAGGAGCTAATTTGGCAAAATTTATTTTCCAAAACGTAAACAAATGTGGGGTTAAAAAAAAAAGTGAAACTCACTGAATCCATGACGACATTATACTGAAAGATAAAAGATCACGTCTGTTCACAGCTCAAGTGAAGACTTTGAACGTTTAATGTAACATTTTCCCCAAAACCTCTTTGAGTAAAAGTAAACAATGACGGTGATATTTCAGCTCATATCCATCACACAGATGTATAACACAGACAATTAAATCAGGTAGGACCGTAATGTCTCTGTCTTCTCTAATAGCGATGACTGATAATCTACTATGAGAAAGTCATAATGAGATACAGAAGTCGTGATAACAGGAGATGACTTGGACGCCTACATAGCCTGTCCAAGACGAATATAGAGGCTAAGTGTAAATAAAAGGTCTCCAGGCCTTTGGGGACGTTTATTACATCCTACACTCCGAACTGCAGTTTGACTGTGGAAGAAAAAAAATCCCGACACTTTTCTGGATGCGGTACCCGCTTCCTCTTGCACCAGTCGGGGATGGACCAGAATCTGTGACACACCAGCAGGGGATGTGTGGCTGAACTCCTCCCGGACGATCGCTTTTTTTACACCCTGCAGCTGTGTAATCAGCAGAAGTTGCCCTCCTCTGACACGCTGACATGCCGCTTCATCAG
Source organism: Xiphias gladius (assembly GCF_016859285.1). Lineage (NCBI taxonomy): Eukaryota > Metazoa > Chordata > Actinopteri > Istiophoriformes > Xiphiidae > Xiphias > Xiphias gladius. The sequence continues at coordinate 1,264,205 of NC_053401.1, read as the reverse complement.
CAGCATCAGGAGGCACACAGTCAGCTTGCTGCCATTAATAAGAAACTCCAATGTGCATATATGCAGAGCGCTCGTCTCTTTGAAGTACAAAATGTAGTTCTTTCATGTTTTCCTGCTCGTTTTTGACGTTTTTTCTTCTGCCTTTCTTTCTAAGTCTTCTGACATTTTTGCCAGGCCTTTTAACCTTTTTTAAAAACTGGTAAACGATTCCCGTTACCACCACGTGACCTTACGCCACCGATACCGCTGCCTTCAGAAGCCAGTTGTGAGCCGTGTTGCCAATTTTTTTTTTTTTTTTTTAACCGAAACCTGCTCTAGCCTGCTACACGACATCACTGAGTTATTTGCATTGTTGTGACGTCGTAATGCAACTACTGTATTTACACATGTTCAAAATTTTATTCAAGAATAAGAACTGCGTTAAAAAACCATTTGGTTCTCTCATCTAAAAAAGAAAAAGTTGGCAAAGTTCAAACTAAAATTTTTAATTACACAAGCTTGTACCTTCGACTCCTCATCAAAGAACCAGATGTGCATTAACGCAGTTCTTAATATTCTGGCCTGGAGATTTTGAGGAGTCATGTCGTCCACCCTTATACAGAGAGACAGAAGAAGAAGGGACAGATGCATGCAGGTGTTGTAAAAACATCAGCCGCAGCAGTGGCAGCGAAGGTGGGAAGACTGCTGCAATTTTTTTGCCACAAGTCAGGATCATAACTCAGTTAAATCGGCGAGCTTGATTTTCCAAAATGAGGACATTTATAGGCTAAGACTAGAGACCGACTTGTGATTGGATCACTCCAGCCCGTCAACACGTTGATTTTCCAACCCATGAGTACTTAGTGGTCATTGCCACACCCATCTTTGAGCTCCACCTTCATTTTGATTTCAGCCACACACCTTTAAAGTTTCGTGACTGTATCTTTCAAGGTGGTGACGCTGTCGCGGTGACAAAGTCTGTCCACAGACTCCTGCCAAAATACTCAGAACAACCTCTGTGGTTGCTGCTGCTACAGCAGGCGTCTCCAGAACCACATTATGCCGTGATGACACACACACACACACACACACACACACACACATACACACTGACTCAGAAGTTGAAAACAAAACCAGCCTGTCAAAGCTGGTTAAAAATGGGGCTCATGTTGCAGCCACACTGAGTCCATGACATTATACTTAGTGTTTCATCTACATCTGTTCATGTAAGTCAAGACTCTTCGTGTTGAAATTTAACATTATCCAGAAGACTTTGTAGAGAAAGTTTAGTTCTACTGATGTTTAAGCTCCTATTCAATACGTGTGTGTATCTCAGCAGCAGCCGTGGCCTTCGGTCTCTGTTGTCTCTGTTTCTGTCCTCGTCTGAGAAATAAGCCTCTCAGCTCAGCAACAGTCCAGCTCCCCAGAGGCTTCATGTGCATAATTTCCCACTACGGCGTGTTTGTCGGTGTGTGTGTGTGTGTGTGTTATTTATAACCCTGTGAGAACCAGTTTAAAGTGTAGACCTTCGCACTGATGATGATTTTTGCAAAACAGCAACATTTTTGACGGATCTTCTCAACCTGAAGGAGTTCGAGGGAGAAACAATCGGACTCTTCTCTTTCTCTGTTTACCACTGTTGTCTCTGGTGTCCTATTAAAGCACGAGACAGATAAACGGGAGTATGCTGTGAAACTCCTACTCGTAAAGCTGTACTGTACGATTTACAGGATGGGAAAGTACGTGCTTCTGCCACGCAAGGTGGTGACTTTGCTCTGACGCTCGTATTTTACCCACGAGAAACGGGGGCTGAGGTGACCGGTCAGACGTAGACACTGCTTCCTATGAAGGGCTCACAGTCCATTCATTCACCAGGAACTGTGAATATGGACCTGAGTGTGTGTCAAGTGGGAACCCTAGCCTTATGCCACCATAGGAAAGGTCAAGAGGTCCCCTGATGACTCCGAATATCCATTTGAAATTTCAATATGGCCGAGAGAGGTGTGGTAAAGACCCGTATTGCATCAGTGATTTACCTACAGACTAATATTTCCTCATTGGTTTCTGTAAGAACCTGCTGACCCTGCTGTCTGCCTTAAACTGTTCTCCTTCACTGCTCCCTACAGAGCGTTAACCTAGAAACCGCAGTGCCTCAGGACTCCGGCCTGCTCCTCTATCAAGCTCCGAAAAAGGCTGTGCAGGAGGTTTGGCCTTTCGCTTCAGCCGTGCATGTTGTTACGGGAAGCCGGCCATCTGTCATCCTGCACGGCAGGGGTTGCGGACGGCCCGAAGGGATGGGGTCCAGGAGGCGGCACACCAGAGGGGCCTACAGTCCTGGCTCGGCCTCTGTGATCCCCGAGTGGCATTTCCATCCGGCTGTGACCACCTGAGCACCGAGCACAGGCAAACTGCAGGCAGAGCGGCGGTTAGCGTTCAACAGAGGATCGATAGTCTAACTGGGGGATGATGGTGTGTAATCAGCTTTTCATCGGCCCCGTATTCTCTCCTTAATCACGGTGATTTCTCGCTCGCCGTCGCATTTCAATGCCGTATCAAACAGGCTGATTTAATTAGAATCCAGCTGCCTCCACCTGAACGTGTGTTGTTGTTCTCAAATTACTTTTGATTGATTTCCGTGCTCTGATAGATTAACAATGAGGGTGTTTTTAACTCAGAGCACAGAGTGAACCCGTGTGATGTGCAGAATAGTGAGCAAGATGTACTCATGGCTGAACAATTTCAGTTTTTATTAATAACTACTGCAAAGTTTTTGCACATCCGACTGTGCTGCAGCCAGACGTGTCAATCATGAATCTTACCTGATGAAGGTCTGAAATGTTGTAAATAAAGTAACTGCAAGTGATTTTTTGGTTTGCTTGCAGTCAGAGTTTTTATATTTTTATGCCTTTATTTGATAGGCAAGAGAGACAGGAAATGTGCGGAAAGAGAATAGTGGCTAGCTTGCCTACAATGACGATGCTAACACGCTGATGTTTAGCAAATAAAATCTTTACAATGTGAGGCTGCTGAGGATGTCATTGGTTTTATCAAGGTATTGGACAAATTAAAAATGTTGACCCGATGATGGCGCTAGATTGAAAGTCAGAGGATCACCAGAACTGTTACAGTTTATCCTCCGATGACCACAAATGTCTGCAAAAGATTTCATGACAATACAGAAAAATTCCTCGCGTGTTTTAACGATTTTAATGTGTTAAAATCATGTGTTTGTCCCCAACAAAGATGCCTGCTGGACGAGTAAACCGCAGTTCTTTCCTGCTGAAACTGATCAAAGATCTACTTAACTTTACACACAACAAAATGTATTTTCCATACCTTTGAAACGCAGGTTTTTTCTCAACCAACATGCAGGATTTACTCAAAGACTGAAGTTGTTGTTGATTAAAATACTGATTTAATTAACCGGAATGATTCCAGCGCTAGAAAAATCATCGATTTAATGTCCCAGCACTAACTAACACCATGTTTACCCATTTTACCTGATGAAATGAGCTGATTTCGGTTCTGGTGAGGCCGAAAAAACTCCGCTCTGACGCATGACGGCCTCTCAGAGAGCAACGTATTTCACCGGAGCAAAGCGAGAGGGGAAAGTCCCTCCCTCACTCTGATAAATCACCCGTGGTTCGACCTTCGCGGGCCGCGCCGTCCACCGTCCTCCACAGAGAAACCTACAGCACACGTCGCTGAGTCTCCACGTCAGGACTCGGACATACGATCCATCACAGTCGCATCTTGTGTTGTCACCAATGAGATGAGTAGAGGAGCTTTATTGAGCCTCGGCAGGGACAAGGACGCAGCAGGATTGATGTTGAATGTTCTGATCAATAAGGTGATCCCATGGACTTCAAATCCAATACTCAGGAGGTGCATTAACCTCCTGTGGTCGGGGTAATGCATCTTTAAATTAAGTGGCCTTGTCAGTCCATCTCACGTCAGCCTGCGATGTTAAACTGCCCTCCTTAAAATCCAATGATTAAGAACGTGTGACGGGCTGCCCAGTGAATCGAACCGGGGATGTGGCAAATTTCCTCTGAGGTGCTTTTGTTTTCCCACAACATTGAAGCAATGTCCTCGTGGGCCAGCAGCCTCTTAGCCTCCGATGCTCACATCGTCGGCAGCAGAAAGACGGTCGAAGAAGTATAGATAGAAGTACGATACAATAAGTGTACGCCCAGCAAATGAGCAAGCAACTGTACAAAACGACAAATGAGGAAACAACAGCAGTGCAGGTAGTGTTTTCTGGCACATGATTGGCTGAATGAGGCCTGAGAGGCCGCAGAGTTACGGCTGGTCGGTTATCATCTGGACCTTCAGGCTTCCATGACCCTCCTGACCTGCCAGAGGGTGGAAGATTAAAATATTAAAGAGGAAAATATTCAACTCCAGGGGACGTAGCTGTTTACTCCAGTAGAGAAGTTAAGTGTCAACTTAGAACAGCTATGATCAACATTTCTATAATAACAATGGATCAAGTGAGTGTGTAACCTGAAAGGTGTCGCTTGTACTGACGAAACCCAATTCTGCCGCTCACCTCAGCTCTAAGGAGCTTTATAGCATCTTGCAGTAAAGCTCATTATTTTGGTTTTATGGCCGCCACCTTTACTGTTTTTGATCACTCTTACCGCTCTTACAGTGGAGTTTTTCACCTGCAAACGTAGCACAGTGGAGCATTTAGCAGCTAAAGAGCAAAATATTTCCCTCTGGAACTGGTGGAGACCAAAAGCGGAGCGAAAAGGGAGGAGACTGGACCTAGATTCATCAGGTGGACACAAACACCAGATCCAGATGAAGGATCATGTTGCTCTGTAACTGCTTGATGTGTTTGTTAACAAGTGGCCAAAAAAAATCCGCTAATACAGGTTTAATGTTGTTGTCAGTTTCTGAACATGTTTCAGTAAACTCCATCGATTTCCAGAACTTTGGAACCAGCTAAATCGTACAGGTGCATAACTGGTTAAAGCTTTTAAACAGCAAAAGATTTGAAGATCATCTGTCAACGTAACGGCCAATTTGTGAGGACCACTCCCCTAACATTACCTACTGTTACATACAAGCTCTGACAAGCTCTTGTGGTCGGTAAAATTCAATTTTCAATGTCCATAGACCGTTTCACAGATGTTTGTAATCCATAATCAGCCTGATAATCAGACTGAATTACCATTTGGCTTTCACTTCAGCTTTCAGTCTGATTTGCTTTTCATGTTGGCTCTTTTCTTGTGTGGGATTTGGGGTTTATTCAATTCTGACCAGTCATCTAATAGTGGTGGTGGATGCGAGGAGCAATTAACATGTGTCATGTTGTGTCAGAGTTCTAAAGCTGTCTCCATTTATGGGACCCCCTTTTTTTTGTTTTGTTTCTTAATCCTGTCCACGATGCTCTGATTGGCAATCTCGTTTTTCCAGCTGTGGAACCAGCTGTTAATAAACACAACACCAGACTTAGAGCTTTTCAGTCATGGTTCATAATGTTCCTCTTGTGCACCAGTGCTTTTTCTCCTGTTCGTTATCTAACATACAGCTTCTTGTGGTGGGATGACTGAGGCAGCTCTCCCACGTAGCAGCTGAGCAGGTCTTCAGCATCGAGGGGAGGTCACCTGCAGACCTCCTCCGAATCTCCTCCACCACACGTGGATCCTCCAGAGGCTTCTGCTGAGAGGGAAAACCCAACACCACATCCCTGACAGGTGAGTCTCTCTGAGGCTCAAAAGGCTGCCCAAGAAAGGGATTCAGAAGGAAAGATTCAAACCCTCAGAAGTACGAGGGATTTTTACAAATGTGACAACAACATACTGGAAAACACTTAGTTTGTCCATTTTATGCCTTTAAGAGACAGACAACCGTAGAGATGACGAGAAATTAGAAGAGAAGGGAAATTAGAAGAGAAGGGCGAGAAGGGGAAAAACCATGCAACAAAGACCATGTGGGTCAGGGTCAGCGTCTTACCCCCTAGATCACCGTGGCACCCCAACAATGGCTTGTGGATAGAATCAGAAGGATCAGATCCAAAAATGTGTTTGTTGCCAAGTAGGTTTTCACATACAAGCAATTTGCCTTGGTGTTTGGGTGCATTATGGGAAAAAAAAAGATACACAGAATGAGAGAAAAAGCAAGTACAGCAAAAGTTTTTAAAAAAATGACAAATTTAAAAAAAATTAAGTTTAAAAATATGTAAGACATACACCGATCAGCCGCAACATTAAAACCAGTTGCCGGTTTTAATGTTGCGGTTGCCTGGTGTAGGGTTACTGGGTGAATGATGTACAATGCAGACATGTTGGAGGTTTGATTGAACCCCATTCATAAATTTCCACATTTAGAAACACAGCTGTTTTGCTTTCGTCAAAGGAAAAACAAAAACTCATGTTCACATTAAACATTTTCTCATAATTACAACCTCCGTATCTTGCATCTTGGAATGCTAATTTAGCAACTCATAATTACAAGATCTGTACCGTAATTATGAAAAATGATCTTATTCTGTAAATACGAGATTCGTATCTCATAATTAGCCTCAGACTTAGCGTCTCACACAGTTGTGAGATGCTGAGACGTGATAAGAAGATACAGAATTAACAGCTCACAATCATGAGATCTGCGTCGTAATTATTAGAAAAATGCTCCTTCTTGTTACATGTTAATCTCGTTATTAAGACAAAAATGTTTACGAGATCCTTATCTCGCACATGAGGCATACGGTGGCATCAGCCGTTTCGTTCGCGCTCCGTAATCACTGGCTCACGTACAGATGTGTGGCCATCAGCTGGCAAGTAGCATCCAGTTGTGTACGGTGCAGACGTTATAACCTGACACTTCTCACTGTTATTCTGCTGCTGCGGCTCCCTCCACCACCAGAACCCCTGATTACGGGCTTTATTTTCTGGTATTTTTCGCTTTAACTAAGATTTGATGTTCATACACGGGTTTTTACGCTCACAAACAATCGAGGATGCGCCCACAACGTCACAGATTGCTGTTCAGAGGCGAATTTGCATGCGACGTGTCCCCGCATATAGACGTCTGTCAGCTCTGGTTAACTGACATGACACATTCCAGTGAGAAACGGCAGCTAGTAGCAGTGATGATGCTAAACGAGGCTCTACACAGAGTTGGCTCCACGGGTAGAGGGAGAAACGACCTGTGTGACAGCGCAGGTTAAACTTAAAAACACGGCATTAGCATAAAGCACAATGTGTCGCTGTTAGTTAAGAGCCCCGGTTCGCTCATTCTGGTTTTTATATCCGTAACATCTGCTGTTTCCTCGGGATACGCCACACACTGCACATCTGCCAGATGTGCGGCATTAATGTAAAAACCCACATTAGAGATGGCTGCAGTGTAAACAGCCAGAGCCTCACTCAACACGCAAACTCTGTCAATACAGGGTTTAAACGGCGCTGGTGATCAGGACACACGGGATCATGAAAACGGACTCCGTGCGCCTTGTTATTTTTATTTTTTTTCTCTTGAAAATTGTGAGCATAACAACCGTCAGTCTGGTCCTGTATCAGCTGCCTCCGAGTCCCCAAACTGAAACTCTAAACTCAGTCAAACGGGGTTATTATGAAGCGGCCGATCGGTGTATGTCAGTTACGTACAGTTGAAGGGTTTCGCTATCGTCCTCTGATGCTGTATTTTAGAGTTCATGGCCGTATCACCGACGTTTGACAGTTGTACGAAAAGAGACAATGGGAGACGTCTCTGCTCGGCGGCTCGGCGCCCAGCTGGACGTTTTCCCCTCAGCGTTTAATAAGACGCGTACGGAGGCAGATCAGCGTCGCCGTGGCTCTGAAGGCTGCTGCGGAGCTCAGCCTTGATGTCCATTCTCACAGCTAGTAAAAGTGCCAGAGAAGAAGAGAGGGCACGAAGTACAGCGTTCCCGCTGGCAGGAGAAGCTTTCTGAAAACACAGTTAATTGACTGTTATGTTTGAGTTTGTTTTTTCAGTCTTGTCAAGGCCCGTTTTTTGGCAGGGACGGATGTGTTTGGATGAGGAACAGTTAGACGTGTTTTACCAACCCAGGCAACAGCCCAAACATTAAAATCCACAAGAAAGGCAGGTTCCGCGAGCTGCGCGGCCCACGGGCAGCTTTATATTTAGAGTCTGCACGCAACCCCCATCTCTGCTCCCTTCAACTTACACTGACGGAAATCAAAATCACCAATTCTCAGACATCACAGTGAAAAACTTCCATTTGATGCCTCGCAACTGCATCGGTGGAGGCCGAACTACGTTTGCCGGAGGTACTTGTGCTGAAATGGCAGAGGTTGATGAAAACAGTTTACCATCAGCTGGTTCACTCAGAGCCGTCCCAAGGCACAGAACAGCTAACTGCCTAGTAGGCAAAAGAGCGAGTGAGCTAACCCATTAGCTAGTGAGCCAACTACGGGAGCACTGTGGAGAGTCCTGAGCCTAATTTCCAGGAAAGCCACTGTTTAACTAGCTTCTGTTAACCCGATTGTGTATCACCTCTGTTTGAGGATGTCTCATGTTCCTGAGGTTTATGAATCCCTGATAAAGTATCTACCACAGTTCTTGCAAACTGGACTCCGGCCCTTGGGGGTTTAGATCGAGTTCAACCATGATTCATTTCTTATCATTCAGCAGTAGTTTGATCATCGATTAATCATTTGAGTCCCTTTACTGTTAGAAAGGCCACAAGTGGGATGCTTCCAGTGTGAGGATTTGCTGCTTTATTTTCCCCTGTGTGTTCGTACACTGGATATGTTTGTGTTTTGGACAAAACCAGCAATGTGAATACGTTACCTCGGGCTCTGGGAGATTGTCAGCATTTTTCGCTGTTTTCTGACAGATTATGACCTAAACGATCAGTCGATTCATCAAGAAAATAATAAGATTAATTGATCATTAGTTGCAGCCCTGATTGTGAAATGAAGAGATTCTCAGCCAATGTGTCCGATGCATGCACATAAAAAAAACCCAATTTCAGCTCAGGAACAGGCTTCATCTCCAGTCATTTTAATCCCTGACAGGCAGAGAAAAGTGTGTTTAAGAGGCATCTGTTAAGAAAAGAACAACACAGTGTGACCTGACAGAGACAGAGAGGCTGCAGTGTCAGCTCTTAGTCAGTTTTTGTGGCGGGTTTTGGTTGAGGAGAAGCTGGAGTAACAGATCTCGTCCCTGAGGGCCTCTCCCTCCCTTTCACCTTTTCTCAAGAGTTTCTCTGAAGTTTACAAAACTTTCCACCTCTGCGAGGACGCACAGGAAACCAGAGGAGATTTGGCAAGAAGGTCTCTTTGGTGGTTTGGATGCCTCTCCTCGCTGCACCGGAACAACCTTTGCTGAGGTTGATACTGAAGAGATGAAACTCAAATGTCCTTCAAGGTTTCAAGAGAATGACCAGGCTCAACTTACCAGTGCAACTATGCATTAATGCAAGTTATGGGGTTATTTCCTCTGTATGACTGTCATAGTGTTTACAATTAATATCCAAACCGGTCGTTCCCATGAGCAATTACTTAACTGGCTGATTTTTACGTTGCGCGTCTGGAAGGTTATTTAAAATTAATATCAGGTTGACCAAAAGCACATTTTTTACCAGAGCAACCGTAGAAAAGGGTTTAGTTGGATCGCAGAACCTTTCAAAAATAGTGAATAGTCTACAGTGTGTGGTAATAGTATAGAAGAATGAGACAGCATGAGTTGTTAATGGGTTGAAGTCTTCATTTATATGAGCAGAGTTGTAGTAAACTGGAATGACATTTGGTTTTTGTTCTTCCTCAGTTATCAGTCATTGCATGTCGAGTGAAGCCTGTTGAACTTGATAAAAAAGTTACAAAACCGCCCACTGTCTTCACAGAGACTCCCTAAAAGAGCTGGTTTTTGCTTCGTGGGTCTGGAAATTGTTTTATAAACGGAACTTTTCACCCTACTGTGTAAGATGCTGGTCAGGTGCTCAGTGACAACAATCTGAAAACCGCTGTGCAAACATTTCAAATGGCAATTGGGTCAGTTTCTGTAACAACAACATATTGTAGCAAATATCAGGGGGTCAACAAAATAAGATGAAAGCTGAACAAAATTTTGTGCCATTGAGATATTTCATTGGATAAGTGAAAAGTTTGACCTGCTGGTGGCGCCAGAGGAAAAGTCAGGAGATCACCAAAGTCATCAGGATTCATCCTCTGGGGAACACGAATGTCTGAACCAAATTCAGCGTGAGATCATCTAGTGGCTCAGTCTCAACCGAGACGATGGACCAACCCACTGACCGGCACTGTCCCGGCCAAAAGACGACCACCAACACATTCTAACCAGCAGTAACATCCCAAGCTGATCCGGCAGCGTACTGAGAGTCTTCCATTTTCCTACATTATAGTGTCCGGCTTGTCACATGCCCTTGCTAAATTGCAAACACAAGTTCATGGCGAGCAGCAGATCTCAACCAACACGAGGAGACTTAGACGTAGACAGAGAAGACGTCAACCGAGCATCGTTGCTGTGAAGGGCCGTATTTCTTCTACAAATACACTGTCACCACTAAATAGACTCTTCACGTTTTTGGCAGCCTACCTACATATTTGAGTCATGCCAGAGTTGTTTTAACAGCCTCCCGGGTCTGCAGGTCTGAGCACGATTTTTAAATCTGCCTTCTCCGAAACAAAGCGTGACGGCGTGCTGAGAGACGTCGACCAAACGGTGTGGGGAGGAAAATCGAGCGGCTGCAGGGAGACATGTGGGTGAGGACATTTCTGGCCGACGAATGAATTTCCTCCGTGGGCGAAGTTGGGTGTCGGTGTGGGAGAGACCAGCCGGCAGAAATCCGCCCACACTTTGTTCTCCTTATTTTACTTTATTTTTTTCCTCCACTCTTCAAACGCAGTATCCGGGACACGCTTCAGATTTTTATTCCCTCCGTCTTTGTCTGATATATAGTTTGTGGCAGAGAAGTATTTTATTCAGAGCTGGCAGGGAGGCAGGGGCTACAACTTAAGGTAGCTTGGTCATACAGAGTCTGATTACCCTGGATGCATAAAGAGACAGGATGAGGTGTGGCAGGTCAGTCCTTACTCTTCTGTATTATGAAGTTCATCTAATTTAAAGTGAGCAAATAGAGCTAGCCATCTGGGAGTAGTGTGTGAAGGTATTCATCCCATTCTGACATGACACTAATGCAGCATATAGTATTATATATAGTATATTATCATATATTAACATATAGTACAGTTTTAGCTTTGATTCAACAACCTACACACCCAAACCATTACCCTTGATCTGCTCTATTTAGCCACTTGCAAAAAGAAAAATCCTCATCCAGACCTCCATCTTTGAACCACAGCATATAATATTCACGATCAATCTGCAGAACCGCGAGGAGGCGAATCAGTGTTTTATCAGCACGCAACAGAAAATGCGAAATGTTCAAAACTGTTATTCAGAAGCCTTCGTCGCTGACGCTGACCGATGAACGAAATCGGCGTTTGCTCTGCAGAGCGTTCGACAGGACAGGACGGGGCCAGAGGAAGAATTATTTTTGTGTAGTAGCGGGATTAGTTAAGATGAGCAGGCTCTCGGGTGATGGAGGGAACTTTAACAGTCCGTCAGCGAGCGCAGTGTCAGGTCACGTCGACGGCCCCTTCCGTCAGTCACAGCGAACAGGTTCCCATCGTTTAAATGTCTAACGTGCGTCCGGAGGAAGAGCCAGCGGTCTGCTTCCCAGGGGAGGATGGACGGGAAACGCAACGCTCCCCGAACCTGATCATCATCGACCCGATCTGAAGCCCTCCAGTCTGATGCAATCACCTGTGGTGATGAAATGTGTGGATTTACAGAGAGTAATGACACTCTACATTTTTCTTCATGCTTCATTCTACATTTTTCTTCATGACTCCAGCCAACGCTGAATGTCCTCCACTAACCAGAACTGTCCGTGTGTCTGTTTCCCGTGAGCCATAGAGCTCCGTAGCTTCCAAAGAACACATCAGTGATTCACGCTTGGTGACGTGTTCCTTCATCACCATGAACACACACACACACACACACTGTAGTTTATTCTGACCACACACACACACACACACACACACTATCCTGCCACGAGAAGAAACTACTAGAAAGTATGTATTGGTGAGGATTTACGTCTTCAGTAGGAACCGAATGGCTGAGTGAAGAAGTCAGGAAGTGCTGAGGGACGGACTAACACGCTGTTGGTTTGAGTCTTCACATGAGATATAAAATAACAGCAGCCTTATCCTTTTAAGGTTGCGGTTGCACAGAACGCATCTCAGGCTTTTCACCGTGCTTTCTTATCCACTTAAGTATAGATAAAGGATTAAAACACTGCGTTTCGCCATTTAAAATGCTACGAGATATGATCTCTATGGAAAAAGTCTCAGTGTCTCTCACTATTGGCAAAGTGCAGAACGCCCTGCAGTTACTTTTCTTGGTTTTATTGGGAAAAAGGTTTTCTTGGTCCTCTTTTTTTTTCTTTTTTTCTGTTAACTGTTTGTCTTAGTGCTTAAACTTCTGTTCTTCTTTGGCTTGTGATTACATCGTGTCAGTGGGAGTTAAATTGGGGCTCAAGGAAGGGATGGGCGGTGCCAGCACCCAAAAGCAAACTTCGCACATTTACAGATAAAGTTTGTTTAGTCTGATGTAGCTCAGCGCGGTTAATGGTTTCCATCTTCTCTGATTTGCTGCCTGTTGCCAACTGTAAGCTCATGGGACTGGTTTTTTGGGAAATCATTCTTCTAGCACCACCATCAGGCCAAAATAATTACTTCTACACAAGAAATATCCAACACTTCCGGTCAGATTGTCTGATCTTCTTCCTGCTCCCCAGAGGGTGAACTCTTTAGATTTGAATGGTCTCATGATCTTTCCTCTGGTGCCAACTTCAAGAGAAACTGTACTTTATATTTAGCTCCACCACTGCGAAGACCTTAAGTACAGATAAATCATCAGGAGCTTATCGGTTCTATAAACACTTTTTTTTTTTTATCACAAACAAATATTTATATGAGAAAATGACCTTTTATATCTTTGTCCATGTGGATTGAAATGCACATTAAACAAGTGCATGATAGCTTTTCAACCGAGACCATTGCAGAGGGAGTAAAACAGTATAATAACATGGAATGGGACACAGCGTTGAAAAGACTGGGATGAAAAATTGAACAACAAAAATGGTCCAGTAACCTCTGCGATTTTGTTTGGCTCAGTCTGCAGGTCTTGAAATGCCGCGGGTTGTTATGAAAATGCAACGAAGAAGACGAAATAAATAACAAATCAACTCAGTGAGAAAGGAGCTTACAGGAGCTCCATAGTAAAACATAGAGGCCATGTTGGTACTAAACAAACCAATTTTCTACAAGCCCGGGTAAAGCAGACTGCCAGGGACAGAAATTACATAATTATGTATTATTTGTTATCTGTAGCTTGCATATGGTCATTCCTCTCCGAGAGAGAGCGATGGTTATCCAGAGGCAGAGTGGGAGACTGTTTTCAATAAATCACAGCGACACCTTTTAAAATTGGCGAGGGCCATTATCTTGATAAAAACAACTGTAGTTGGAGGGTCTTTTTTTCCAGCCTCGGGGCCCTGCAGGGACGGGCATGATGAATCAGAGAGTGAGTGTGTGTGTGTGTGTGTGTGTGTGTGTGTGGTGACATGTCATTTCATTAGTTTTGATCCATTCGCGTACGAAGGTGAATGTAGATGGAGGTTTGGTTAAATGTCTGTGGTGACATTAGCTGCCTGCCGGGCTGATTGATTCTCTCTTTAGTCGCGTTTCATTTTCCTTGATGCTTTTCTCGTGGGAATCTCCTCCATTCTTCGCCGCACGAAAGAAGTCGTGTCACATTTTCAACGGCTCTTCCCATTTTTACGAACTTGTGCGCATGAGGTTTTCAAAAAATATTGAACGGTCATCGTTACTATGTTCCTATGTGAACCTCTGCGTCATGTCGGGTGTGAAAACACATTCAGTTCAGTGTATCGCATGGAAGGTGAAGTTTGTTGTTGTTGTCAGTCATTTCAAAAATGAAAATGCTTGCCTTTCAAATTTCATATAGTAAGTTATTACTGTTTTTTTATTTAATTATTTTAAATGAATTCATGATTTTTTTGGGAGCCTGTTTTCTCCTACGTCAGGCCACAAGCCTTTAAAATAGCTTCTATCACCTGTTACATCGAGTCATGCCACTGATCCGAAGTCATTTCACAGTCAGCGAAAGCGTGCGCGTCCTCTGCGAAGCCGCATGTCCTGAAACCAACCGTCTCTGGGCGACTTCGGAAATTCAGGCCGAGACTGGCCACTTCTTTGTCGCGAGTGCCCGGAGGTTAAGGTTTCGTTTTCCCACAATATGTTTAATTATCCTTCCAAAGTATGAAGCTGCAGAAACCAATAGGTAGTTGTAATCAGCTCACTGGGATAATTGTGTTGATGCTACCTGTGTATTTCTACAGTAAATAGATAACTCTACTAACTCATTTGTACTTACACTGTATCACGACAGTAGCAGAAATAAAAAATAACCTGGAGGCAATAATGTCTTTAAATGAAAATGAAGAACAAACATTTAAGCTAACAGGTACTACAGCCTTAAACAGTGTGTCAGACCCACTCAGAGCTGTGTGACTCACTGCCGAGACCGTTCAGTACTACAGACCTGTACAAACCCGACTTGACTCGACCCGGCCGACGGCGAGTCAGACAGTAGACTCGGTGCCAGTTGGCCCGTGGATAGCGCTCCGGATTCCCGCTGCCTGCAGACTTGCCAAGACTCGCTGCTGCAGTTTGGATAAGTTACACAACTTTTACTGCCTGTTGTCGTTAATAACGGCTTTGCACTTTCATATGAAAACTCTCATTGTCTCAAGATTGTTTCCTCTTTCTGCTCCCGTCATGAGTTGGCAGAGTCCCGCGCGTAGCGTCGATACACACGTCACAGTAAGCGAAGACGCGCCTGGATTTTGGACTACAGCTTCACATTTTGGGAGGATAATGACGCATATTGTTTTACCTCCACTTGATACCAGCATATCAGAGAGAGAGAGAGAGAAAAGTCATTGACCGTGAGTCAGTGAATGTGAAACTACATATTTATGCATCAGTGTGCAGTTCTCTGTGCCCCGTACATGCTGTTTGCCACGTCTTTGCTGGCGAAGCGCTCGTGTACGTTGGCGTGCGTCACGCTCTCCTGCCATTAGAGCTCTGACCGTCCTTGATAAATGGAAGTCAGCAGCCTCTTGTCTCGGAACGAGACGACGGCCGTCGCTGCTTATCTCGCCTCCACAGCCTCCCCTCCGCCGACAAGTCGACACTTTAAGAACCCGACATCTGACCGAACTTAAGTCCCGCCACCACCGCGGCCTGCTGCTTTGAACCTTTCAGCCCGTCGTGCCTTCCAAGGATTATCCAGCAGATTAGCTGCAACATCGTCTCCACATCAGTTAGTGGCTGCTTGGTTCGGCTCAGCTCGCAGGTGAGGTTCGTTTTCCCCGGCGCGACCGTCTGAATGCTAATGAGGCAGCAGCTCGCCCGTTTCCACGGCGATAAATGTCCCAGTGCTGTGGACGTGTGTGAACGTGAGACCCAAACTAGACGTGGAGATCACAGGTGTCTGCAAACAAACAGACGAAAACACGGAGAAATCTAGAGCATCCTCGAGGGGCGCAGTTCATCCTCTGGTGCATTTGTGATCCTGTGAATTTCCTGACGGATTGAAAGCAGTAGCAGTAGTGTTGAATATACAGTATATGTGTAATATGATAAGACCCCTGACTCTTCCTTTCTTACCGTGTCGGGACCTAATAATAACAGCTACGGCTGATTACCGGGAATTGAGGTTCCGGTATTTAATGGGAATTTTAGCCCAAACTTGTTCCCGTTTCCCCAGGAAGGTCACACGCGGGAACCTCACAGACCAGCGGGCCTCCGTCCCCAAATCGTAGACGTTAACCAGCTGGAGCATGGACTGCAGAAGACCTCCTCCCGAGCGTTACAGCTAAATGTCACGCCAATCACCGCTGGATGCGTGAGACCGATTTTTTTCCATGTCTGCCGCTCCGCATCAGTCTGGCTCCAGACCTTTGAGTCGCTGCCACATATTTAGTTTTTCAGTGATTCTTATAATGGTAATATGATAATAACAATAAAATTATTCAACATGACTGACTTTAAGCATTAGGGCAACAAGGAGGTCCTCCCACTCGGCTGGTTTTGTCTTTCAAGTTCCAGTCTACAGTGGAAGTGGGAATGTGCTAAAGGTTTCAGTAGCCGCCACCAGAGGACGCCTGAGGACCTGCTGACAGTGGTGCCAGATGGTGTTTCACCCCACTGGGCTTCTTCTTCTGTAACCGGACATGAAAAAAATTCGATCTCAGTTTCACACCTACAAAAGTTCATCTATACCCCTGAGGTTAAGCGAGGCTCTGAGGGAGGGACGTGAGGTAAAGACAACGCCAACAGCAGCAGCAGCAGCAGTGGCTGTGACGCGCAGCTGATGGAGGACATCAAGGTAGGACACTTCAAAACCATTACCCCCGGATTGCTGCCATTTGCATCAAAAATCAGTCATAACTCAGTCAGATCTGAACACACAGACACGAAACGCGTATTTTTAGAGTCAGTGTGGCTCACGCCTTCTGAGGGTGTCGTTATTTATGACGTCCATTGCAGATAAATGTTCGCAAACCTGCCGTGACATCAGGGAAAAAAGATGCTCCTCGTAACTCCAGAACTAGCCTGAGAATTATTAGGTTTTTAAGTTTCCTTCAGTATCACAGGGTTCCAGTGATAGTTGTCTCTCCATCCATGGCTACACTGCAGACAGGCGCTGTTAATAGCTAATTCGGCATACTTAAATTTCCAAAATGAGAACAAATATGGGTTAAAGAAAATGGGGCTCAGGTTGCAGCCCGCAGCGTAACACACTGAATCCATTACATTATAGGCTACTTTACGTCTGTTCATTTAAGTGAAGAATAATCATTTAATTTGCCTGATATTTATATATGATGGACAAAAAGCCCTCTTCTAAATGAAAATTTAAAATTGGGCTACTTCTTCTCAGTCAAATCCGACATCTCCGCCTGTCGAGGTTTTCGCCGCTTTCCTGAAACGACTCTGACTGTCAGTCGTCCTCAGAGGCTGCCAGCAGCGACTTATCTGCGCCCCTGTGTTCATGGCGGTCAGTGTGCGAAAGCTGTCCAGGCGTCGTCGTCCTGCTGACGAGGACGGCGGCTGACGCTCGAGCGGCTGCTCTTTAGCACAGAGGTCGCGGAGGAGGAAGGAGGAAATGACTGCAGCTGAGTCATGGACTGCACATGGACACGTCAAACATCGCAGAGGAGGACGTCTCAGTAACTTGTTTTTTTACAGATCGTTTGTAGTGTTGCTGTTTTAGGATATAAGACTTCTACTGTTGTTTGTCAGAGTCAAACAGTTTGTTTTTCTAAACACGGCGAAGAAGACGAGCTGCACAATGGGGAGATTTATGCTTCGCTGGAAGTGTTTTCAAAGTTTGATTTTTAAGGATGAAGACTGGCTGGTTGGTTTGGTAAATGTACGGCTGGTTAACTTCCTCACCTTCCCCAAAGAGCAGCACGCAGCCCCCCCCCCCCGATGGAAACCACAGGGTGGAAGAGGCCATCCTGAACAGGACTGATAAAATCCATGGCTCTGATAGTTCAGCTGCACTCTTATCTTACCAGCGGGTTTCCTTCTTGGGATGAGGAACATTTTCCACCCATTACTTCTGTGATTGGTGCAGTTTATGGCACAAAAAACACCTTTTCAGCCCTTCTGGTTTGATTCTTTACCCCTGTACGTCTCCCTGCTGACAGAAGCCTGTTCATAGGATTCCAATGGCAGCAGTTTATTTCTAAAGCATGCTTCCTGTCCCGGGGCCGTCTTCATCTGCAGCAGTGGCCCCCGTCAGGGTGTTCACAGGGCCGCGACCCTCCTCCTGTCGTGATGTTTTTCTCAGCGGCTTTCCTCGTGTTCTGAAGTTGCACCTGTTGTGAGTCAAGTTTGCTTTTATCAAGTCTTCCACTAAATAAAGAAAAAGAACATAATGCAACACAAGGCAACATATTAGAGTAAGTCAGTGAAGAACAGGCAACGGAACAAACAGAATAAAAGGAAACAAATCTGGGAACGTCACAGATTGTCCAAGTAAAATAAGTGAAAACAACAAACTAAGGGGAAAAATATAGACGACAAAAAAATGTACAAAGAAAGTTTCAATAAATACAACATGAATCAGGTCTAGAAAAGTTGAAATAATACATTCTGTTTGTCCGTCATCAAATTTAACCGTCCGACTCTTCCGATGTTGGAGAACGTTCCACGTCACACTCCAGATGTCCTGATGAACACAGCTGCGGAGGTCCTGGTTTATTTAACCCCTCTCCAATAGCCCTGACTGACCGTCAACAGAAAGGAGAAAGACAAGAACAGCCCCACGTGAAATGACGAAAAGCGCCCGCGTCCTTTCAGCAGCTCCGACAGTAACTGTCATCCACGAGTCTCATTCCCCGGACTTCAACTGGTGTACAATAAAAACCCGTGTGTATCTTTGCGGAGTGTAAATCTACCCGCTGCATCTCTAACTGACCGGCAGCCACCGTGTTTTTCCACTTCCATCCTCGACCCGTGTTTGAACTCTGATCCCTTTCCCAGATTTCTCTTAAATGTTCCATTCAGTGTTTGCCATAATTTTACATTTAAAAAAAAGAAAACTGAGGCTGACTACTTTTCACGTAAAATAACCCCTCAGACTCTTTCTGCAGCCTCTAATTTCTAGACATCGTTTGTAGAAGATTCCCTCTCGCGTCTTTAAAGTTACAGCTGTTGATGTTGTCCGCTGGCACGTCAGTAATGTGAAAAGGTTAAAAGGTCGGTCTGTCCAACAAAGGAAAAGCGATCAATTATGATGAACTAACTTGCATAGTCATGGACATCCATTCACTGGACGGAGTCTAATGTGTTGCACTGCGCTGAATTCATGCCATGAATTCAAGACCACGCGCTGAGGTATATTTCTTGGTGGGGCTCAGTACCTTTGCACTTGCAAGGCATTCTGCATACATTCGCTCCAGCATTAGCATGAGTTTAGGAAGAGAAGATACCCAGATCCAAACCAAGCTTCATGGGAAGAACGTGGAACCTGCGGGTTTCAAACCCACAACCTCCAGGCTGTGAAACACCGCGGAGGCACGTGTGGTAATTGGCACTGGGAGAGCGAGTATCTCCGCACGGTGCCGCAGCATCTGCGTCCAGAATGTCATCAGGACCTTGAGATTACAACGGAAAATCAATTAGAGCCTGTAATGCGGGGCGGCGGGCCAAGGAGCCGCCGCCGCCGCTCGCTGCTGCAAATTGGCCGCTGCAGCCGAGGGGGGGCCGGCCGCTCCGCTCCTCAGCTGATTGTCCCCGGCAGAGGTCACAGGGGCTCTCCAAACATTTAGCACCAAACAACATGTGATCACTGCACTGAGAGCTGCGCTGCTTCTGCCACCTGAGCACTGCTGTTTAGTCCCCACAGTGGAGACACCGAGGACAACCACGTGGATCAGGTTATTGGACGTTTTATTTTTGATGTGTGAATTTCGTTGTTTTTCCAGTTGTGAATGTGGTCTTGATTGTGGTTTCAGGGACTTGCTGCTGTTTGCTGTTTTCTGTTCATTCCAGTTGCACAGTACAATCAACTTGCACAGATCAAGCGTTTGGACATACTGATGTCATGAGCCCCCACCATCCCCTAGCCCCACAGTAATTTTGTTTTTACCGGATTGTAGTCCCGAAAACAGGCAGAATGGTCCTTTAAAGATGCAGTTTCGTCAACATGTAGACACCCAGAGCTGTTGCCGGGGGTTTCAGTCACCTGGTGTGCAGCTGGGTTGCTGTACGTGTTGCCGGAGCATTGAAATCTGCGGTTTCTGCTCGTGCTGTGGACGGAGGCGGATAAAGCGTCGCCCGGCCGTCCACGTACTGCTGCACGCTGATCATCACAGTGTTCAGAGGGCCTCGGGCGTGGACTTATCTGCCTGCAGCACTCGGCTCTGCAAGAAGGGACACAACAAGGACCATCTGCTGCAACGTTGACATCTGCTGGCCGCTGGGCTGCAACACAGGAGGACATGAGGGACGTCAGACCGGGATCGGGACCAGGCTCTCACTCGAGCCCAAAAACAACACAGAAGAATTTAAAGAGGGGGAGAAACAGACCAGCAGGGCAAAAAAGCTTTTATTTTTATTACACTTTGTATTTGTATGTATTAGATCAATTTTATATCAAGCTATTTGAAGCTAGTATGCTCTTATTTTTTTACCAAATGCAAGAAAAACACATTCAATAAAATAAAACAACTGAATGGAATCATGGAGGGAAAAAAAAACCAAATTCATGCACGTGAAACAATAAAAGTTGCTCATGAATGACTTCATTTGGAGCCAGTTCACAGATTTGAGCTTAAAGGACTTGTTGATGATGATCGGCAGTTCCTTGATGTCTTGAGTGGAGGCAGGGGGAGCTGCTTCATAGGGGTCAGGAGGTGGGCACCCTCCTTCCTCTGTGTTTCCGTGATGACGGGTCCTCCAGAGGGCTCATCGGTGACACCAGGCGTCCCAGGTTTCACCCACCCTTGCTTTTACCCCCGAAGCTGCACAGTGGTCCTCTCGCAGTCCAGTTGGGTTCCAGTTGCTGCTTCGCTCAGCAGCCTCTGACGGCGACCTGATGGCTTGCCGGAGGGCCTGTCCCCGGACGCCCATCTGTTTCAGGAGCCCGGTGGTTGAGGGGGTCTGCAGCCAACCTCCACTGGGTGAACCCGTGTCCTCCAGCCACGTTGTGCTGCCTCATCTGTTATATCACAGAATGTTACGGAACCTAACATTACGCATACTGTTGTTTAAGAGACCTCAGCTATTCTTGGTGTGCATGTGTGATGGATGGATGGATGGTTATTAGGTTGGAAAGATGGTTTAATCTTTGGATCAACCGATGGATTTTTGTATGGATGAAAAGATTGTTCAATGGTTAGACGCATAAATGGACGAATGGATGGTTCTTTGGGTGGAGGGATGTTTGGATGGATGGATGGATGGATGGATGTCTGTCTGCCTGTTCGTGTGTGACTCCGCACCATCACACTGGATGAAGGGAGACGGAGTGAATATCTCCAGTCTTCAGTCTGAACGTCGCCTGATTCTCTCAGTCAGATCTATTTTAATTTGCCCCCACGTGTGGTCCAGTTCAGCAGAATCAAACGTAAAGCCCTTGGCTACGATGACAGATCCCCTTCTGTAAATACAGGGCAGAAAATCCAATGCACAACATCTGTTCACCTCAAATAAATGACCTTGGATTCAAGGGTATTGTCGTTTTTTTTCGAGTGTGTGGACAACAGAAGGGAAATCTGAGGATCAGAGAAGACCTTTCTCGGTCTGCGTTCTTGTCTGTCGTTGGGTTCTTATGGACGCCATCGGTCACAGTCCAGCGATTTAAGAGAGTTTGTGGTATTCACCAATTTTCTCTGGGGTACACATGAAAGTCACGAGTGGTCCAGACCTGCCGCACGAGTCCTGAGCAGATAGACGCTCGTTTGACTGAACCATTACAGTGATTTTATCTGAATGAATCTGGAGTTAAACGTGATACTGAAACTGATTTTATTTAAAAAATGTCCACAACAAACTTATTGAAAAATTAACAATCTGTTCACCGTATCGTCATCAGATAAAATTATAGCAGCTACTGAGGCTTCGTGTTCATGATCCGTCTCCATGGCAAATCCGTTTTAAATCGGCTGATGAAAACTGTGTAATAAGACTGAAAGCATTGAAAAACCAAGTTCTGAGTGCTCCTTGAATTGTGGTTGTTTTCTCAGAGTAATTAACATTTAGCTTTTGATTTTTTCTGGTTGATTCATCAAAAATTAGCTCTGTTTACACAGATGTGATGTAATTTACAGCTGGGACGTCCCCGAACACAGAATGTTTGTCGCTGCCACATTGGTTTTTATGAAGTTAATGACCCGTCTCCAGCTGTGGTTCATGTTTTGTTTTTGTTTTGGTTTTTTTTTGGACTTTAGTGTTTGGGAAACAGAGGCAGTCTGACAGTGATTTCCTGGGAGTTCTCCAGAGCAATGGTGAGTTCTCTCGCATTGCTGGGATTATGAAATGTTCCTTTTTTATTTTCCCAACAATGAGGAGACAGAAAAATCCGTATATTTCCCATTTTGAACATAAATCGGATGAAATGGAAATGTCCAAGTGGAACTATGATAAATTTAAAGGCTAATATTTGGTACATTTAAATTGAGCGGCCTGCCCCAGCTCCTGTGACTGTCAGTGTATTTAGTAAATCTCCTTTTTCATCGGACTATATTTAGACTGGGGGGGGTATTTATAATCTATCTTCCAGTTATATTCCCAGTCATACAGCATGTGGAGGTGTCAAGTATCTTCTGCCTGTGATTAAGCTCATCATTATTCTCTTCCATATTTGGGTCACGTAGTCCCTATGTACGCCCTTAATTTGCATAATCACAGAATACCATATCAAAACCCTCTTTTTTCGAGTTTTCATCCCCCCCACTCCCCACCCCCCCCAAACTGCTTACAGATATATTTTGGTGGTGTGTATTTTCCGGTCGTGTGTTTGCGTGGAGCAGATAAGAGCAGATTTGAAGCTGTGTTTTCATTCGTGGTATGGAACCATTTCCCCAGCGTCGCGCAGCCTCCGTGCTAAGTGTTTATCATCCCGAGCACACGCGGCGAGTCGCAGCAGTGAGCCGCGGCTGCTGTTGCGGGCTGATAAGCAACGGAGGTGGACTAATCTGTGGTACACTGCAGATTACAAGCAAAAATAACAGATGCGTTGACCTTAACGTGTTCAAATCAGCACTGCAACACAAGCGAAATGGACTTTTGGGATCTGTAATGTAGAGAAAATAACATGCGGGATAATGAGGCATCATAAAAGTGCTGTATAGTGAGGATCGTGTAGACTCATGCAGTGTATATATTTTGTACTTGTGCCATCCAGAAAAAGATATCTCCGCAAATATTTTCCACATTTTTTATTAAATTTGCTCTAAATGTTCGTGGTCCTCAGAGGATGAATTCTTTATATTTTAATGGACTTATCTCTAACAACACCCTCAGGACAATCTTTACACTTTTACCCTCACAATAGCAAAATCCGACATTTTTGTTCTGTGGGGTGTAACCAAGATTGCAGACTGGAAGCCGTGCTCTCTTGGGAAGGCAGTTTGTTAGTCCACCACTTTAGTCGACACTGAAATATCTCAACTACTATTGGAAGGATTTTAAATCATATTTTGATATTCATGGTTCCCAGAGGACTAACCCAAATGACCTTGGTGATCCCCTGACTTTTCATCTAGTGCCACCTTGAGGTTAACATCTGTGGTTCAGAATCTTGACAGTTATTTAATGGATTTTCATATATATATATATATATATATATATATATATATATATATATATATATATATATATATATATATATATATATATATATATATGTATATAGCATCGTACCCTGAAGTACACCGAAATCAGTGCTTGATATCTGAAGAATACTTTAGAAAGAACCTAAAGAACATTTTTTTTTTTTTTTATCCCAGGATAATAGGATGAGTTGCATCAGAGAACAGTGTGATACCTTGAGATAATAAAATAAAGAAAACAGAAGCAGAAACGGCTGTAGCAACCTGCCAAACTTTTAGAAAACCCAGTTATATCCCCATCAGCTTTGGAGTGAGCTTAATTACCTCTTCTATTAACAATGGAAACCCATCCCCTCATTATGTTGTTTGACTTTGCTCTGGTTTCGGTGTTAATGATCTCTTTCTTCTGGTCCCTTCTGTCTCGTGTAATTCCCCTCTTTGTTTGGTCAACTCTGCGACGCTGCTGGCTCCGGGCCAAAAGACAAAGACTCTTTCTCTGAAACTTCTCCCCACCGAGTCTGCGGCGGCTTTGCATACAAATTTGTCTGTAAGTAAATCCCTCCCTCGAGGAGTCTTTTTTCCGAAACTCCGCCACCTCAGCAGGAGCCTTCAGAGCGAAAAAACAAGACAAGAAAACGCCCCCCCCCCAAAAAAAACAGAGACTCTTCAGATCTGAGTCTGACAGAGCTCGGTGTTAAAATTAAAATCAAAGCCTCTCCTGCAGAAAAAAATCCTTCGTCTTTAATAAGAGATTCACATCTGACAGTCCCAGGGAGATATTCAACCTTACTGTCCACCGAAGCTAAAGATTGTCACTATCTCACCAAAACATAGAAGCAGGAAAGCAACATGTTGCACATGCAGCCGATCAGATACGGTGATAAAAGCCAATCGAAGTATGAAGCAGCACACTAGTGAAACTGATCAAATTAAAACGAGGAATAAAGCGTGAAATAAAACACCGAGGAGCAGGATTTGTGGCTTACCCTTGAATTCAAAAGGCGGATTTCACTTAAAAACGCGTTTTTCTGTTGCCAAACGCAGCCCGTAACCCGAACACAGTTTGCCGAAGCAGCTGCTTGGGTCCATAAAAAGGCAGCAGGCCTCAACAGTGGACCCAGACCTCAGGATCCCTTCGGCTGCTGGGCTGCTGCAGTGCTCGGGTTCTGTCCAGCAGGTGTCAGGCTGTCACAACGTTACACCGGCCAGAACCGGGGGGCCAACGCTGTTGTGTTGGTTTCCTTCCACATCACACCTCCCTCCCTCCCCCCCGAAGAGAGAGATCTGAATCCTGCCTTTCTGACCCGAGACACGACCCTGAAGGAAAAACACAGCGGAGCTGGGACTTTTGGTTTTATCTCGCTCCACACGAATACACGTCCACCCTGTTCCCGGCTGACTGCAGGAAAATATTAGAGTTAGAGGAACCAGAGGAGTTGGAGATTTTACAATGATGAAACACCACTGAGCAGATGTTACATAACAGGAGAGTCACTGAATCTGAAAGATAAAAACTCAATAAGCTGTACTCTTCTGGAAAATATTAAAAAACATTTTGTCAATTGGACAATTTTTTTTAAATCAAAAGCAACACAAATATGAACCTTTTCGAGACCCAGTCAGTTTTGACCTGTTTCATTTAGTCCCCTTTTTTAAATATCGCCTTCAAATTGATCGTTTTAATTTTTTTATACATAATTTTAGTGTATTTCATCATTTGAATGCTGGACATGCACCTGTGTGGAAAATAATACAACCTGTGAATAACTTTTTTCGCTGAAATCCCACCGTGGTTCTCCTCTTGACGCGGGAACCCCCCCCCCCTCACGGAGCCACCGTGGCGCCTCAGCGCTGCCGCCCGCCGACCCACTGACTCGCCCGGGGGATTTTCGGGCGGAGCGCCCGCCTCACGGAGCCGCCTCACGCTCGGCCTCGGTCGGATGGGGTCGACGCCCGCGTCCCGGGAAGTGCCCCGGGTCTCGGCGTCCCACCCATCCGGACGGTGGTGGAGAGTAACTAAGTACGCGTACTCAAGTAAAAGTACCTCGGTCCTGCCACTCCGCCATATTTCCGAGGGAAACTCGGTTTGACCGCTTTAGTTACTTTGCACATTCGGACCAATGGTACAAAATATAATCGACGAAATAAAAAGACCAAGACGAGAATAACGAGATTCGTTACATGCGCCTGCAACAGTAATCAATGAATCAGTGATCATAATCAATAATAATGATGTAACCAATCAGGTATTCAGCACAATGAGCACTTCCATCGACTTACAGTGAATTCTGACGCTAGCACGTTGTACTCGACATAAAAAGGTAACGTGCGCGCGTTTTCGTATCTCTGCGCCGTGGCGTCGGTGTTCCCGCGTGACCAAAAGATCTGACGATCTGACTTTTGCCGCCGGCGGAACGAGGTGTATCGCCACAGGTGAGATGCGGACACGGTGAAGCCACGTCCTGCAATAACGTCCACATAGTGATGTAGGTGTGAGCACGTGACCCTGCGTGATATTTATACTGGTAAATAATAGTGATTCGTCATCATATGATCAATTGTGGCTTTAAGTGATTGAAGAAAAAAAAAACAATCGATGAAACTAAAAGAAGAAACTTCGGATTTTCTCCTTCGCCCCTTCCCTCGGTGACCCGGCACTGAGCATGCGCAGTGTGTCCGCCAGCGGGCGGTCGGTTGAGGAAGTTTGGACCAACTCGTTCTACCTGTCGGTTTTATGGGTGTTAGCTCACCGCAGCGCCACCGGTGAGTCGCCGCGCCCTCGCCTCGGCAGGCGGGCAGGTGAGCCGTAACCGCGTGTGTGTGTGTGTGTGTGTGTGTGTGTGTGTGTGTGTGTGTGTGTGTGTGTGTGTGTGTGTGTGTGTGTGTTTTGAGTTTCGCTTTTTGTCTTTCGCTCTTCACGTGTCGGCGGACCCGCTCAGGTGTTGCCCGGCCGGTGCTAATCGCAGCTCCCCGCCGACTAGCTTTCACTTTCCGGGCTGCCGCCGTCCGTTAGCCGCCGTCGGACGTTTCGGCGTCTTTAAACTCCGCTTTTTTTTAACGTCCCTCGCCGTTTTCACTCTCCTGCCGATAAAGTTCATCACCGGGTCATAGACGCTGAAGGTTCCTGGAGGTTTTCATGTGTCTCCTTTCATTTCTGGGGAATGAACCTCAGCTTTCTCTGGTACCGGTGGCTGATCTGATGGTTGTTGTTGTTGTTTGTTTTTTTCCCTCCTCTTTCTCCTTGAAGACACTGAAATCCACCAGAAATGACCTCGACGTCTGATCTGGAGCCGCTGGCAGAAATAGGTGAGTTTCATCCGACCACAGGACGAGACGGGAGACTCCGTCAGACTCCCAGAGACAAGAAAGACGAGTTCGTGCTGGTTTTGTGTCTCTTTGCGTCTTTGTGGTAACTATATGTCTGTTTGTGTCTCTCTATTTGTTTTGTACTAGTTTTATTTCTCCTAACAGTCGTTTTGCGGTCATTTTTCATTGCTTGCTGGTTATTTCACAACTCTTTTGTGGTTGTTTTGTGTTTGTTTTTGCGTCTCTTTCAACTTCCACCAAGAAATGTTAAGTCACTGAAAACAGAGGCTGTGGATCGGGGCCCCCCGACCCCTTGAGGTCCCGGGGCACCCGACCCCTTTAGGTCCCGGGGCACCCGACCCCTTGAGGCCCCTGGGCCCCCCGACCCCTTGAGGCCCCTGGGCCCCCCGACCCCTTGAGGCCCCTGGGCCCGTACCAGGTGGACCTGCTCACTGATCCGTACATGAAAAGTGTTTAAATTTCCAAACTGTGCATTCGGTGTCGACCTCCTCTGACCCGAGGTTACTGTGGGTGGAAATAGTGACTTTTTCTTTCTTAACTTTTTGCCGTCTAAGTGGCTTTGGCACTGTCAAATGAAAATTCGAGCTGAGGTGATCAGTCACTTAATCAATTAGATGACCGACAAATTAATGTGCAGCTATTTTAAGAATCGTTGAATCGTTTTTAGACAATTTTCAAGCTAAAATGCCTGAAAGTTCTTTTGGCTCCAGCTTCTCAAAGGTGAATATTTTCTGGTTTCTCTGTTTTATATCCTTGCAAACTGAATGTCTTTGGGTTGTGAACCTGTTGCTCAGACAGAAACACAACTTTTTGAAAACATCTCAAGATTTTGTTCATTTTTAACCTTTTCTTTCTGATATTTTATCGACTGAACAATCAAAAAAAAATTAAGCCAAAAAAAAAATAATCTGCTTCTCAGCCGCTAATGAAACTAATCATTAGCTGAAGAAATGGCAACAGGTACATTTAACAAGACACCGGTACTAAACTTTAATCTTGGGCTTGGGAAGGTGAAACCCACCTCCTACCGGCCACTTCCTTGTTTGCATTGTTATTTGCCATGTGTGTTTTGTCTCTTTGGAAGTGATTTCATTACTAAAAGCTTTGCTGGATAAGACCCACTTCAAATCTGAGTGATTCATCCCCATTTAATAAATAGTTTCAAACCAACTACAGAGGTAGTTCTGAAGAACAAAGGTGCCACACGGACCCAGCAATGATCTTTTATAATGAGCCGATATAATCCTGGAAATCTCAAATTATAAGAAATTATTGATATCACTGCGTCACATTGGCCACTTGTTGTCATTGCCAGTAATTTATTGGAGTTTATCTGAGTTTGCTGGGCTTTTTATTCTATTTTAAGTCGTCTAATATTAATTCTATGAGTCTAAAGTCCGAGCTACAAGACAAACGTGACGCCACTAGCAGCGTCAAAGGGTCATGATCCGGGGCTGGATTCGGGCACTGATGGATAAATGTTTTGTGAAGCGCTTTCTCGGACTTCATCCTGGGAACAGTGAGCCGCACCGTTGCTTCCTTGAATATGAAACTGTGTAAAGTCACATTATCGCCTAACCTGTAAACACGTTTCTCTCTTTGGAAACTGCAAACATGACACAGCAATGTAATTTTTATTTTTTTTTTTTAAATCCTACTTGTGCATAAAAACCCGCAGCACGTACGAGGGCACATTTTAAAAAGGTAAACGCTGTCCCGTACATCCACACGTGGACTGTCAGCGGCAGACGCTTCAGCGGAGGACGGACGTCCACTGTAACGACCAGTGCGAGCACAGACGGGACAGGAAACTGAAAGTCTGCTCGGACAAAAAGACGTTTGAGGAGGTCACCTGGCTCTAGCAAATGGGTGTTCATGGGCATTTTCACAGTTTTCTGCCCTTTCATTGACGAAAGGAATAACCGATCGGTTGAGGGAAATAATCGGCAGATGAATCGACAGTGAAAATAAACCTCAGTTGAGGCCAGAATCAAATTCCTGCCGATACAGACCAAACATTTCTTACTGCCGTTGCTTCACATTAAAAGCATTCAACTGGCGAACCGAGGGCTGGCTTTTTATTGTGAAGGTACCGCAGGAAATGTGACGTGTTTAAATTAGTGACACTTTGTCAGTGATGGTATTGTTGACTGGAAACGAAGGTGGACACCACAAGATGTGGACGGTATCGGTGCTTTTACGTGACCGCGGTGAGCATGTAGTACGAATGCGTGTAGTTTTATTTTTGTGCTTGCTGTCGTTCTGAGGGTTTGTTTTGCTCGTTGTCCATGTTGTTGTTGTTGTTGTTGTTGTTGTTGTTTTTCACCTTCACCACAAATGGAAACGACACTTAACTGAACCGTCTGCTGGTTTACAGATGAGTGGGTGAACGTGTCTTACAGTGGCTCTGTCAGAGTTTGTCATTCTCTTCCTGCCTCTCTGAACTAAACTGAGCCTTTTGTCCGTTCACTCTGAGCAGATTGTTTCCTCTCTGTTATCACACAGACTGTGTGTTTATAGAAAACTTCCCCCAGAGCCGCAGAATGAGCACCCACCTCCACCCAGTCCCCTGGCTCTGCTCCAGTGTTCTCTCCCCCTGGTAATCAGTATTTTTATGAACATATAAGGAGATAATGTAGAAAACGTAGCCGGTGCTGAGGGGGAATCTGTGACTGAGTTGATGTTTTTTCCTTCAGTGTCACTCCCTTATATCAAGACCATATAATATTTATCTCCAAGGGGATTTAAAACTGGACCTTTAGTCGATTAGGATCATAGATCTTCTGGTAAAAATGAGGCTAGTGCTTCTGTTGTGGTAAGAAATGTTTACTTTTTGTACGAGAACGTGTCCTGAGCATCCTGAGTGCCAACAACACACGTGTATGTATTTCTTGTATTATTTGTTGTTAATATTTTATTAGTTTATTGATGGGTTTGCTGTGTCTTTATGTTACTGTAAATAAAGACCTGGTTCAACCGCGGCTTAGTGTCATAAAGTTCAGTATGCGGACAGATTTAAACCGCTCGGATCATTTTATTAATCCCTGAAATGTCGCATCTTTTCCGATGTTTGTCTTTTTGAAGGCGCTGCTATAATCAAACTTTGATTTACTGTCAGTGTTGCATCAGATGCTAAAGTGACGGAGCAGCAGCCCCGGGGAGTCTGCATTTGTGTAACTGTGTTTCTCTTTTCCTTGTTGTTGTTGTTGTTGTTTTGTGCTGTTAACATTGTTTTGTTGAGTGGGATAAACACACAAATTAAGCATTTGAAATGAAAACTTTGATGCATCAGACCACAACATAATTAGCAGAATAAGTTTTATTTTTATAATTATTCTTTCATACTTGTGCAACAGGAAACAATAAATGCATTTACCAGTTTTTTTTCTGCATCAGCCTGAGACAAGAAACATTTTCAACACCATGAAAGATTTAGATTTTTTCTTTTTTTTTCTTCCTAGAACAGAAGGTCAGAATCAGCGAGGACACCCAGATTTCAGACCAGGGGCTTGTTATCAATGAAAATAACGTCAGTGTTGTTTCTGAGGTGTATTTTTCCTTCACCTCTGACAGAACTTCAGAAGGAGGAGGAGGACGAGGACCGGAGGGACGTCACAGACAGTCCATCAGTTCCCCCGAGCAGCAGCTTCAGTCCCGATACCTCCCACCCGTATTATGACGTGGCTCGGCACGGCATCATCCAGGTCTCTGGTTAGTAGCCTGCTTTTATGAGTATCGGTGAGTTTTTAACTGAAGATTAGAGCTGCAACAGTAAATCGATTCATCGATTTAAGGAGAATGTACCAGCAACTGTTTTGATAACTTTCGGTTAAAGCTTCTCAGATGTGGAGATTCGGGGCTTTTCTGTATCATATCTGATAGTGAAATGAATATTTCTAGATTGTGGATTGTTGGTCAAACAAAGCAAGCAATCTGAATACATCATCTTTGGCTTAATCCAGAAAATGATATGAAGATTAATCAATAATGAAAATAATCCTTAGTTGCAGCCCCGGTGGATTCAAAAGTGGATTTTGAATAAAAATCCAGTTTACATTACAGTTGTGGTGGACAGGGCGATTATGGTCAAAATCAGTATCCCGGTAAATTTATTCTACTCAGAACACTGGTAAATAATTTGCACATGAAATAATCTTATTATTCCATCCTGTTCTTTACTGTTCTGCAGTGTTTTTAAGACAAAACTCAGTTCGTCTAATACAGACGTGTTTTAAAACGAAAAAAATAATCTGGTTTGAACAACAATTTGTGTCTGATATGATTTTTATCACAAAAAGTTCAACCTGCTCATTAAAAATTCTTAAAATTAAATCATCATCTCCAGAATCTCTGAATATGCAAATATTGTTCATTTCTAAAGTTTAACATACTGGATGACGAGTGGCTCCAAATTATGTCATAAATCCTGCAGGTATGTTCAGGTGTATTATTCTTATTGTTAATACGATGAATAGTTGTTATTTCTCATTTAACTTCATCTAAATTGCAGTAAAGAGAAAAAACCTAAACCAGATCAGTATTTGCTTTGACCCCCCTTTGCCTTTAAACCAGCACCGGTTCTCCTGGATCCACCCGCACACAGTTTTCCAGGTTCTTGCAGGCAGGTTTTTCCAGCATCTTGGAGAACCCGCCTCAGTTCTTCTGTGAGTTCAGTCCGTCTCAGTGTCTCCTGTCTGTTCATGTGGTCCCAGACTTGACTCCGTGAAGCTGAGATCAGGACTCTGTGGGGTCCAGACCATCTGCTGCAGGACTCCTTGTTCTCCTGGTCTCTGCAGACAGTTATTTATGACTCTGGCTGGATAGACAAGAATCTAAACATCCAAAGTGCCTTAAACTCTTGCACAGTACTTAACATCATTCTGCACAGAGTCGACACCATCGCAGTCAAGTAACAATGAGGAAAGCACATTTTTCAGTGGAGGAGGCTTTAAAGAGTCTGTCTCGTCTCCAGGGGACGACAACTACGGCAGGAAGTTGATCATCTTCAGCAGCTGCTGTTTGCCGCCGTCACACCAGCTGAACCACCGACGCCTGCTCGAGTACGTCCACAGTAAATCCCTTTTCACGCAGCGAACACACGGATGACGCAGGTCTGCTCATTACATAAAACCACCACGTAAAATCTTCAATACTTAGATGGTTGGTGTTCGCTTTCCTCTCCCTGCTGCAGGTATCTGAAGTTCACCTTGGACCAGTATGTGGAGATGGACTACATCCTGGTTTACTTCCATCATGGTCTGAGGAGCAGCAACAAGCCGTCTCTGAAATGGTTACGAGAAGCTTACAGCGAGTTCGACAGGAAGTACGTCACCTCGCTTTCAATCCACTCAGGATTCGGTGATTGGATAGAAATTCAGGTTATATAAAAATGCACTTTAGCTGGAAAACCCTCGTCTGTATGTTTGAACTCAGCTGTTCTGATCCTACTTTTTCTGTTGAGGAACTGACGGTAAAATGTGTTGCACTTGTTCTTTCTGTACCGTCCGCACGTTGTTTCAGGTACAAGAAGAACCTGAAGACTCTGTACGTTGTTCATCCCACAAACTTCATCAGAATCGTCTGGAACATTTTCAAACCTCTGATCAGGTAGAGACGCCTCAGACTCACCTGCCGCATTACAAACCCTCCTCGGTTACACCAGAGTTTCCTCTTCTTTTGTTTCCTTCAGCCACAAGTTTGGGAAGAAGCTGACGTACGTGAACTACCTGGATGAACTCCGAGATCACCTGAACTACGAGCAGCTCATCATCCCTCCCGATGTACTCAGGTACAGGTTACCGTTCTCCGTCAGAGAAACGTGTTTGTGCGTTGTAGAGATGGACACCGTGCAGGGGCCTAGTTCGGGGATATTTCTTTTACACTCTCACTGATTTTTCTACATGTTTTTTTTCTTCTTTTTTCAAACCTGCCTCCTGAATACAGTTGGATCGGTTTGCTTGACACAGATTTGTGAGGTGCGTCCGTCTGCTCCTCTGCGACCTGCAGTTACAAATAACTTCCTTCGCTACATAGACTTTTATTGACAGTATGCAACAACAATGTGTCACAATAATCATTGTTTTTAAGCTGAAGTGTGGGGTATTTGATCTTATGCAGGACTAAAAACAAACAGGTTGGTTAGACCACGTGAACAAAAAACACAGGCCCCAAAGTAGAACCTCAACACAACAAAGCTGAGGACGCCTGTGGTTTCCAGTTAAAGCCAAATGCATGAACAAGCTCAGTTTTGACCTGGGTTGTGTCTAATGAAACATGGCTCCACATGGTGAGAAACTGCCTGAGCGGTCAGAAACCAGACTGTGAGACTTCATTGAGATGGATGAGGGGACAGGAGCATCAGTAGGCGACCGAACATGAGCTGAGACACGGCTGCAGCCGCGGCGAGGAGGTGCAGGAGGAGCCACGACACCTGTGACGGAAGGAGCAGTGAACATCCTTGAAAAACAAGGCCACACACAGTTCACGGTTTACACAACCTCACACTGAAAAACAGCCGGGTCAGAGCTTCCGGCTTGGCTCAAGGATTCTCTGTGGAAACTGGTGTTTCAGTGACGGATCAGACAGTGAGGAGGACACGGCAGGAAGTCGGCCTCTACGGACGGAGGCCGGGAAGAAAACCACTGCTCACAAAACGGCAGAAAACTGCAGATTAAACTTTGCCAGAGATCATGAGAAGACGCCTGATGGATGTTGGCAGCGGGTTCTTTGTTCAGATGAAACCAAAATAAACGAGTTTGGATCAGTTGTGGTCCAGCATGTTTGGCGTGGACCTGACCAGGACCGCCACGGTGACTTGACAGGGCCGACGTGAAACATGGAGGTGGGAAGGTGCCGACGTGGGGCTGCGAGGGAGCATTATAAAGCGACGAAACCCCTCCAGCAAAGAGCAGCTGAAGAGAGTCGTCATGTGAAGAAGCAGAACATCTGCCCACAGATGTGTGTGGGACTGGTATCGTCCATGAACGGGAGGATCGAACCCGTCGTCAAGAAAAAAGGCGGACTCACAAAGTATTAACAAAATAAAAGACTGGAACCTCTCTAGTGAAGACTGTCGTTGTTGTTGTAATTAACATTTTAGTGACACAGTTACTCAGTTTTGTTGTACACTGTACATCCTCAGCACCGTAACTCCAGTTAAGTGTCCAGATTATAACATTGACCTTTGACCCGAGTCCAGATCTTTCTCCTTCTTCGAAGCTGGTTTAAAGTTTATCCGGAGCTGGACCAGTCAGAACAACGACTTCCTTAAACCCAAACCCAGACACCCAGGAATTTTAGGGTCAACCCCACACATGAACTAATTTTCAGATACAAATAGCTTTATTAGAACTATAATGAAAAGTGTTTCATACTTGTGATTTTCAGAGGAGAAAATACCGATTATTGAGAAATTCTAACAGTTTAATTACCCATACTTAGACATGATAAAATTAGAAAAATAAAATCAAAGTCTGAACATTAAAAGAACCAAACAAAATGCTGTGAACAAAAAGACAAATGTTCTCGGTTCATTGGTCCTAATGGTCCGTTTGTCATTTAATTAGCTGAAAAATCTTTATGCAATTAAAGTGTTGATTGTTATTTTTAATGAGTATAATCTGCTGAGTAGTTTTTGCGTTGTCTCCTCACAGCCATGATGAAAAGTTACGAGCGGCTCAGCAGGACAGACTCCCTCCCCCGGCGAAGACTCCCCCGCCTCGACCCCCCCTGCCCACACAGCAGTTTGGTGTCAGTCTGCAGTAGTGAGTCTGTTTCCTGACGTTGACTTAAGCTGAACCGAACTCTTCATAAATTCACATGATTTAACGGTTTCAATCAAATAAGAAGGGATCGATCAAGCGTGTTTGTTTGACAGCATCAGAGAGAAGAACAGGGAGGCGATAATCCCTCCTGTGATCCATCAGACTGTCGCCTACCTGAAGGAGAAAGGTGAGTGTTGAACTGATGATGACTAAAGCCCCACTCTGACAGGATGAACATTATAGGGGGAGGTGGGGGATCAAATACTCCCCATGGTTCCTGGTAATTTAACTCATCGTTCTGGATGCGATTTTAAACTTTTTTAACAGACGTGGACACTCGGGAGGATAAAGCCACAGGACAGGGACAGTAAACGTGAATAAAGCCTCAGGAACCAACTTAGAAACCGGAGGAAAAAGAGGCTGCAGAACTTCAGTCAGAATCTTCCTGTTTTTAAGTTTCCTTCAGTATCACAGTGACCCAGTGACCGTTGTCTGAACGTCCACGGCTACACTGCAACAGGAGCTGGTCACAGCTGGTTCAGCAGCTTTTAATGGGACGGTTTGACTGAATGTGAACAAATATAGGCTAAAAAAAACGGGGCTCAAAAGGGATACCGGTACCAGTACATTACAACAGACTATTAACGAGCTTTTACAGGCTCTTGCTCTCCTGATGGCTTTAATTTTTTCTTTTTTCATTATCGGTTCCCAGACAGGCCTTTGTGTTGGTGTCAGCATGTTTGCATCTTTCAGATTAGCAGAAACATTTACCTCCATTTTCACACAAAATAAAAATATTCACACGGAGCTGATTTTTTTTTTTTTTTTTTTAATAACTCGTCACATGCAAAAAACTCAAGAGATCCTCTTTAAAATCCAAGATCGCGACTCCGGACCCTAAATGACGGGAGGAGCAGCCACACCTCCCCTGCAGACAGAAATCCAGTCTGAATGGGGCTTTTTTTAAATGTTGTTGTTTTATAGCATGTTTTTTTTTTTTTTGTAAGAATTCCTCTGTATTTTGGCAGGACATCTGTGTTTGACCAAGCACATAGAGGAAAATAGTGGAAGTGATGATTTTATTCATTTACGTTTAATATTCTGTTGCACCATAACATCGTCTATGTCCAGGTCTCCATCCGAACACCGATAGTCACGTCAGCAGATCCATGTGCGTTTATTTTATACGTCGCTCATGTTGTGTATGTCACTCAGTTCGATGCAGGTTGACGGTGCTTACAAACACTTCCTCTACTGGTTTCCATGATTTCACATCGACGCTTCCTTCAGTTTCCGGTCACTACTGTGTATGTGGATTCGTAGCATTTGTCATTGATTTAGATCTGTGTGTGTGCGTCAGGTCTGAGGACGGAGGGCCTCTTCAGGCGTTCGGCTCGTGTTCAGCTCATCAAGGACGTTCAGAAGCTCTATAACCTGGGTGAGTGGGGCCTCCACGTTTATCTCTCTGCACCAGAGAGCGGAGATCAATACGTGTGTGTGTGCGCAGCAGCTCAGATACCATCAGGCTGTAGACGGGGTCGGAGTCTGTCTCAGTCCACTTCATTAGAGCTCAGTCTCCGTGAAGAATTTCCGTCTGTGTTGTTTCAGCTGGAGAGAAGAGAGACTATGAAATGTCCCCTGGTCCAATCAAAGTTTTATTCAGGAGGTTTTACATTCATTGTGTCGCATCACTGGACGTCGGGGTTGAGCTCGTATCGAACAGACGTCTGAAACCTCATATCGCCACTAAACCCTGTTCTGTCCAAGTGAATCTCGGCCACTTGCACCAACTTAGATCCTCGCTTGACTCCCAGGACAAGGAGAGCTCCTCTCATCCGATAGGCAGATTGAAATAAAGTTAAGACTATAACTGAGCGCATTGACGCTTCCCGGGTATGGACCTAAACCAGGACCCTGCAAAAATACTTATAAGTATGAACAGATTATTAAAAGCTTTTATTTAGTGACAGTAATAATAAAAGTAAACGGACGATTAAATTTAAGCTGATACAGGAACTAAACTCACTAGCTGAGACTAAACCTTATTATTTTACACTGAGCTCAACATTTCATGGCTCAAAGTTGGAAACATCCACCAGTTAAATATCTGGACTTTTCTTTTAGTGTCGCCCTCAGGACAAGCTTCAGTTTTCAGGCTCTGAAGAAGGATAAATCTGTTAAGGGTCTGCACCGACGCCCCGAATGGATTTTAGTGTTTTGTATTCATGGAAACAATATTTTCAGTTTTACGTGAGCCGGTGTGCATTAGACTGTAGTCCGTCTTTGTTTTTAATCCATGAATCACTTTGTAAACTCGTTTTTGAAAAGTGCTGTAGAGATAAAGATGATTTTTTATCATTCGGATCCTCTCAGGGAAACCCGTGGACTTTGAGCAGTACGGCGACGTCCACGTCCCTGCCGTGATCCTGAAGACGTTTCTCCGAGAGCTGCCTGAGCCGCTGCTCACCTACAGAGTCTACAACCAGGTCCAGGACATCCTCGGTGAGTCCTGCACACACCAACATAATAGAGAGTAGAGGTCAGGAAATATAACAGTCCTGTTGGGAAAGCTGGGAGTTTTACAAACGGGACTTTATTTTCCAAATCACAGAAACGTGACGCTTTTAAACTCAGATTCATTTCTGGAAGTTTCTGAAAAACAACTCAAAACTGAAATGTGGGAAAAAAAGGATAAAATCAGCCGTACATGCTTTGTGTTGTTGTTGTTGTTGTTGTTATCATCAGCGTTATTATTTTTATTGTTGCAAAATGTGGCACTAAAGTACGAGTTATTTTACCAGCCAATCGTACCAATCCTCCTCTATGGAAGTGAGGAAGTGGAATCCCATAATCCCGATCCTAACGTACAACGTAGATGTTTGGGAA
The DNA here is from genome assembly GCF_016859285.1 of Xiphias gladius. Classification (NCBI taxonomy): domain Eukaryota; kingdom Metazoa; phylum Chordata; class Actinopteri; order Istiophoriformes; family Xiphiidae; genus Xiphias; species Xiphias gladius. The sequence continues at coordinate 1,226,795 of NC_053401.1, read as the reverse complement.
TGTTAGAAACCGCGTGACAACCGAGGGGAAAATATTCACCATGAATGTGGGTCTTCATCACCATCATCATTGTTCCTGCTTTCTAATTTAGATATTCAATAATTTACCTTTCTACAAAATATACACATAAGTCATTGTATTTGTCCGTTGCTGTTTTCTTACTCTGCCTCCTTGAGGGGTCATCGTGGAGTAGAGAAAATCAATTAGATAATTGAAATCATTGATTCATAAATCATTTCTCCTCTTGTGTCTCCCAGATGTGGAGAGCATTCTCCGTGTGACGCGGTGTAAACAGATCGTCGAAAGTCTTCCTGAGCAGAACTTCATCGTGGTGAAGTACCTGCTGTGTTTCCTGCACATGGTAGGTCTCGATGTACCTGCCACATTCACAGCACAGAATAAACGCACTGGAAGTGGCTGCTTCTCTGTGAGAAAGAAAAACAGCAGAAATGAAATAATGGTGAACTGTTGAGCCTCAACCTTATTTTTGTCACGGACCTAAGGGGTGGGTAGGAAGCGAGGACGCAGGAGAGAGGATGGTGGGTAGGAAGAGAGGATGGTGGGTAGGAAGCGAGGACGGAGGAGAGAGGATGGTGGGTAGGAAGCGAGGACGGAGGAGAGAGGATGGTGGGTAGGAAGCGAGGACGGAGGAGAGAGGATGGTGGGTAGGAAGCGAGGACGCAGGAGAGAGGATGGTGGGTAGGAAGCGAGGACGCAGGAGAGAGGATGGTGGGTAGGAAGCGAGGACGCAGGAGAGAGGATGGTGGGTAGGAAGGTCAGTAAGTTGGAAGATGAGACAAAAGGTGGAGAGATAAATGACACAATGAGAACAATAATAACATAATCAATACCAGACTGACAGGAAAATAAAAATCTTCCCAACTTTTCCTCATAAATTCCAAACTGCCCGTCATGAAAACAAACAGCAGCAACTTTTACACTAAAAAAAATGCAGCTCAACCTGCTTTAAATGAAAGAAAATGGACAAAGGGTCAAAATAAAGACCTTTTCAGTCGAGTCAGTGAAAAGCAGCAGGGTCACGTGGCAGGAACTTCTTGTTCCACATACTGATCACTAGTTCTGGTGATCAGTAGTTAGTTGCTGAAGCACTGTAGACCACTGCTTTGTAAAAATGGGATCGTTTAATGTTGCATGGAAGGTTTTCAGTCATTAAACCCCTCTGATTGGTCCCCCTCTGATTGGTCCCCCTCAGGTGTCTCAGGAAAGCATCGTGAACAAAATGAGTCCGTCCAACCTGGCCTGTGTTTTCGGGGTCAACCTGGTCTGGCCCCGTCACGGCTCCATCTCCCTCACCGCTCTGACCCCCATCAACATCTTCACCGAGCTCCTCATTGAGCATTTCCACACCGTGTTTGGCTCCCACTGCCCAGCTGGACAGGTAACGCCCTGAACCAGCGGATCAACACGTCACACCCCCTGGATCCAGACCGTCACTCGTCCCCTGGGAATGTTTTTGTTCGTTCCATCTGAGATATCCACGAACTCTGTGTGTGGGAATTCCTGTTCCCCAGAGGACGACTCCTCGCGACTTGGTGCCGTTCATCCCGCGGCACCGTTTCCACTTCTGCACGGAAAAAAACCCCAAATCTAAAGGTCAGAGTGTCGTGAAACCTCCTGAGCTCATTGCTGCTGCTCAGAGGACGAACCCTTCACATTGTGGACACAATTTTGGACTTTGAGTTTCCCCTTTACAGCCATGAGACTTCACCTGCCCACACACACACAGACACTAGGGCTGGTCGAAACGATGGTATCTTCTTAATACTGTATCTTCACCTTCACTGGTGGCGGGAGGAGGACTCATTTATGATGAGACTGGATTTGGTACCGGTGTGACCAAGAGCCTTTGTTTGAATATCTAATTCACCAGATTAACCCAAACCTGATGCATTTTATTAACAGTTAACGACACTCTCTCTGTTGCACTTTAATAAAATATATAAAATCCTAGTGGAGGATTTTGTCCTTCAGTAATCAGTAATAATGTGGAGGACGGGTGGACAGGACCGTGTGTGGATTCTGTCAAGTGCTAGTTTCTTTGTGCGGTGAATCACTGGTGCTGGAGATGCGACAGTTCAACGACCTGAACCAGTAGAGACCTTTTATACTGTAACGTCATTAAAACGCACACAAGCCCGGACAGATCGTTACAGTCAGGAAGTGGAACCGTTGAACTCTAGAGCAACGACTGGATTGTTGAGGCTTGTCGAGATTCCTCTGCAAAGAACGCGGCATTAACTGCGATATTCTCGGACATTTTTAACTTGAACGTTTGTAGTTTAAATTTGGTGTTTGAACAACGGTGACCGACGCATTTTACGGCGTTAACAGTGAAACCCTCCTCGCTGGTTTGAGACGAGCTGGTCTCTGGTGGAAAAGGCGACGCCGCGGACGTCTGCGCACCAGTCGGGATTTAGCGAGATTTAAATTCAAAATCTGACGACAGGCGCTGGGTTGTTTGGTAGCTGTTGATCAGATCTGATCAAACTCCACCCACACACGGTCCTGATGAAGAGTAGTCCTTCTAGATCTTCTTCAAGACCTGAAGATGTTTTTAATGTTTTAGAGAAATACTTAAGAAGAAAAGCAAAACGCCACCGTCCATATTGTTGTTTGGACTCAATTCCGTGTAAATCGCATGAAAACAGACACTTGAATCAGAGTTTTTTGTTCTTGAATTTTGTTTATTAATGATTCAGTTTTTCGTAAGAACTCGGTACAAAAAAGTGAGACTACTCTTTAACCATTTAGCAACTTCCATCGATCAACTTTTTAATGCATCATAAAGAAGAGAAAACTACATTGGCATATTTAAGACAAACACTTTCCTATACACACTATCCACTGGACAGTCCCCTTATTAATGACAAAGAAAAAACTTCTACTTCAACAGCCAACAGACATTTTCGTTTCCATCTAAACACCCTCGTCGTGTCGTCGCCTCCTCGTGGCAAAATAATACACAGAAGGTTGTAAGCTAGAAGTCAGAATGCAGAACTGGCAAACGATAGAAAATCCCAATGTTCTGTTTTCTTAATCCTTTTGCTCCTTGATAAAAGAATATAAAAATGTTCTAACTTTTTTTTTTTTTCTCATTTGTTCAAATGTTGTGTCGTGTATTAAAATAGATCTGTTTAAGCACTGCACAGTTTCTCCCGGAGAAGATTTCTAGAAATGGATGAAGAGGGACGGGTGGGGTTGTTTTTTATTATTCCTTTTTAGGGGGTAGGCGGGGTGTGACGGCGCGGTATCGACGCGACACGGAGCTCTGATATGGTTTCCATCTTGGATTTCCCCCCCCCCTGCAGCTCTCAGGTGAGGACTGGATATGCGTCACGTGGCGGATTCTGGTGTCGGCAGCTCGACCGCTTCACCCAGGTAAAATCCAGCTGCGAGATTCGATCTGAACCAGCTCCGCCCTGATGGTGATTTTATTCATTTCTGAAGGCAAGTCAGATGCGGTGTTGATGCACATCTGCTGTCTGTCGGTCTTACAGATACAGAGCCTGGGAGAGGTCATTCGATCATTTTGTTCCTGAAATGACTCAGTCTGCAGCTACAGAGAACCCCAGAAACTTGATGCTAGAGCTGAAACAATAACCCCAAAACACCAAAAGGCCAGTCAGGTTAATGGATAACAAAGGTGGTCTAATGTGTTTGAGGTGGAGCGGAGCTTTGGGTAACGGGTTTTCTGTTGTCCGTGGAGGCAGCCGGCCTCAGCTCAAGCAATGTCAAGAAACATTATAACACTTGGATCAGTTAGTAAATCACGTCGTTACATTTATGCTAAATTCTGCTCCTTTCCCCTGATTCTAGATGCTTTAGTTCAAGTGTAAAGAATTTTTTCGGGTGTTAGGAGGCTCTACAGCTCTGCTGCTCTAACACCTGGATTTACCAGGAGCTGAGTAAACAGAGTAAGTGTGACATGCAGACATGGGTCATCTGAAGGATCAAAAATGTCCCCGTGCAGACACCGTCCAGGCTCTGTATTCTGATCAGCTTGTGCGTTTGGCTCAGTGTGACGGCGAGAACTTGTCGACCTAGAAGATCCTTTACTGTGTGTTGATACCGTGAGAGACTTTTTGTTGTGTTACAGTCGACTCTGAGCCGAGCTGCTCGAGGTCTGCGCTCCTCTGCGTCCGGAGAACATGGCGTCACTGATAAGTCGCGTGGGAGCAGAATTAAACCAGAAACTGAACCAATTCATTTCTGTCGTTAGAGCACAACTTTTATGTCAAAATACTTTATCGCCACACACACAGTTGAACTCGGTTTCAGGGTTTACGTGTCCGTGTGTAGGATCAGTTTTATGATTTGTCAGGACGTGACATGACGGCATTTTACAGAACGATGATTAATTGAAAATGAAAATTATTTTCAGCACTAGAGTTGAGTTACTTGGATCCTTTCCTCTTAGTCTTTGCCAATTGTCATTTTTCAAGGAAATTATTTTTCACTGGTAGCTTTTTAAATATCTATTAGTGGAAAACGAAAAGCCCTTTTTTAGAGAAACACTCCTTTGGACTGAGGAAAACAGACCGTCCGAGTTGAAGCCTCAGTTTCCTTCAAACAAACGTCCTCTCAGGTCGTATGAGACCACCTGTCCCTCGGGTCAGTCGCCTGTTCGGCTGCGTCCGAAGCAGAAGGTCCGACAACCCTGAGTTTCCGTTGTGTGAACCGGTTCATTTGAGGCAGACTGAGGCCTTTCAACATTTCTGTGTTCTGTAACCGTTTCGATGCCATACTGCTCGGTGGTCGGACTCGTTCGCCGCCGCCGAAGCGCCAGTATTTCTATTTGTTTGTGCCGCGCAGATGATGCTGCTCCAACAATAAGGATCTTTTCGGTATCTTTGATACTTGGGGCCAAACACCGGTGACCAGGATATGATTCAAATCAAAGGAAATCACCTCTTCTCATTTCTAACTTCACTAATTCCCTCTTCTTTTCTTATGATAAAGACATTTTTTCTCTGAATTATTTCAACCATTTGTTCATGTTTGTGCATCAACAGGTGGCAGAGAGCTGCACCTCGACTGTGTGGTGAGTACAGTATGATAAAGTTAAATAAAAAATGGACTAAATCTACGATTTTAACATTTAAGCGGAACCTCTCTGGACCAGCAGGAAGACTAGCGAGATAAATGGACCAAAGGGACGCGATGAAAGACGACGTCGTCTCTGTCCCGCGGGTCCACCGACAGTCAAAAAGTGTTGTTGCAGTTTGACAGAGTTGTCCCATTTCTGATTGACCGGTGTCCATAAAATGACGCAACAAAGACGAAAACCCTGGATATTCAAACGATTTGTACTTGAGGCAGTGTTCATCTGTCGCATTAACAGGCTCGTCACTGTTAAAACGTTCAAGAAACACGAGTAAAAAAAGCTTCAAAGCAAAAAATATAAAACAGGCAGGGATGAAAAAAAAAAGCACTATAGACATTAGTGATAGATGAACGATCCCAGTACAAAAACAAAGAGTTTTTGGCATATTTTCTATACTGGTTAAAGGGGAAAAGGGACTGAACGGATGCATCACACATCAACTGAACTCAAGTGTCCGTCAACATGTTTGTGTTCGAGTGCAGCTGTGAACAAACAACACTTTAGTCCCCGTTGTCGAGGAACAGCAGCAGAAACAAGAACATGGTTCAGAAATTTCCAACAAAACAAAAGTAGTTTAAACGTATTTATCGGCCCTAAATAGAAAAAAAGCATTTGATAGGTCACAGTGAGCTGAGAGAATCCGTAAACGACTGAAAAGGATGGTTAGTGGCTGCCCTAATATTTCTACTCCTAAGTTAGGCACACCTCTCCCCTCCCTTTTAGATTCAACAAGCAGATATCTGAAGTAACTGAATTCCTTTTTCCTACTCGTTAATGGGAAAACAGAGAGAATATGACTGGAGTCACGTTCTTGTTTGTGCTGCCGTCGCAGAAAAGAAACAGTTCGACAACCAGGGACTCGCCTCAGTTTCAGATGTGAACTCCAGTTGAGTCTGACAACCAAGAAAACCTGCGTTGATGATGATAATAATAATAATAATACAACATATGTACAGTGATCCCCTTGAATACTCCAAACTTACATTTATCAACAGGCATCAGCATGAAAATACTAAAATCTCCACTAGAAATGCTAATTTCTGTAGTTTTATCTTAAATACTTTTTTCTTTGACTTTAACTCTATTAATACTGAAAAAAAGTTATTCTCTGTTTTTGTTTGAAGGCTCGTACGCGTTTACATACACGATGAAAACATTTTCCTGAATTATTATGGCAAAAACATTGTTCATAGGAGAATGAGAACAAACACCTACTCGGATATATCAATGTACAGTCCTTTCGCTTCCATGGCTCCTGTTTTCTTTGACTACGACTAACTCTACTGTTCTCTCTCACTATATGCAGAACAATAATTATACCTGTGGTTAAAAAAAGGGAAATATCTTTCGGAGCGCGCAGGAAAACGTCCTCGTGTTCCCGCAGCGGCTCTGTAGTCTAACTTTTTGTAATAAATACATTAAGGCCAAGAACATTAATAAATAGAAAATAACTTAAAAAAAGAAATCTCGTAAGCACTGTAGGTGTTGGGTCTTAAAAAATACTTGAATCGAGTGGAGGACGGAGGCTCTCAGTTTTTGTCGCTTTTTTCAGCTCTCGGAGAAAAGATGGTTAGATGCTATTCAGAGAAAAGAAATCATCACGGCCCTCGACGTTTCGGTAAAAGAGTCGGAGCGCCTGGGGGCGGGGCTAGTCGTTGAGCTTGTCCGGGCTGTGGGCGTGGCTCTTCTGCAGGGGCGTGGCCGAGGGGCCCGGGGCGGCGGTGCTGGTGGGCTTGATCCAGGACTGGGAGAGCAGGGAGGCGGCGATGGTGGTGGTGGTCGTCATGGTGACCTGGATGACCTGGTCGCGTTGGATCAACCTGATCAGAGCTTTGAGGCGGTCGAGCGACGCCTGAGTGTCTCTCTGCTGACCCAGGAGTCTCTCTCTCAGGTCCATACATTGCTGCAGACACGGGAAACAGCAGGGTCAACTTCCTGTCAGCCGGAAGGGTGGGAAGACACAACTGGCTCGGGGATGTTTCCCTTTTACGCTCATAAGAGTTGGCCTAGCAGTAATAGCACTAGCAGTAGTAGTAGTAGTAGTAGTAGTAGTAGGTAGTAGTAGTAGCAGTAGTAGTAGCAGTAGTAGCAGTAGTAGTAGTAGTAGTAGCAGTAGTAGTAGTAGTAGTAGTAGTAGGTAGTAGTAGCGTAGTAGTATAGTAATAGTAGTAGTGTATAGTAGTAAGGTAGTAGTGTAGTAGTGGTAGTAGTAGTAGTGTCATAGTAGGTAGTAGTAGTTATAGGTTGCTGTTAGTAAATATGTGGTGACAGTAGCAGTAAGCAGTGGCAGGTAGTTAGTAGTGTGGTAGTAAGAGTGGTAGTATACAGTAAGGTGATGTTAGCAGTAGCAAGCCAGTTGTAGTAGTAGTACAAGAAGTCTGATCAAGCAGTTAGTGCAGCTGTAGGTCAGAACACAAAGTGTGTGACTGTGCTATGAACACGTGTGTGCGTTTGTTTTTACTTTGAGCGTCTTGTTGAGCTGCTTGTCCTGTTCCTCCAGATGAGTGCACTCTTTCTTCAGCTCGTTGTTTCTTCTCAGAAGCCGTCGCTTCTCCTCCTGCCTCACTGCTCACACACACACACACACACACTTCATCAGTACACGTATAAACACAACACACTCAGTCTCACAAAGAGAAACCTCTTCTTACCCGTCTTGTGTGTAACGTAGGACTGAACAAAGTTCTGTGGCCACGACATGTTCTCCTTATTCAGAACCTGAAGAGCAGATACAACAGGTTTATACTGCGTATTAGTCGTCATGACTGCAACATCCTCGAGTTTAAAAATAAAAAAAACAGCTGAGTATTCTCCCGGGATTTTGTCAAGTTTTCCTTAAACCACTATCGTAATTGTAGCTTTAGAATTCAAGTCCGAACTTGATGTTATAAGAATAATTTTAACACCCGCTCCAAGGTTCAATGTCAGTGAGCTTTAGAGGAGCTCGTAGGTGGGCTCTGCTTCCAGTCCTTGTGCTAAGCTAAGCTAACTTCCTTCTGGCTGTAGCTTCATATTTACTTAAACACATGAGGGTGGGATCGGCCTGAAAGAGAAGAAGAGTATTCTCCAAGTATCACCTTAGAGAGAAACTACACCCAAGATAAAAGTCCCGCCTCGTGTTGCTCGACAACCGGCCTTTTTTTTTCCTCTTTAGTTTGGGACCACGTAGTAAAGCGGAGGTCCTACCTTCTTCTGGCACTTGGGGCAGTACCAGGGGCCTCTGGGGGGGGTTTTGAGGGGCGGGTGGAGGCAGTCGGGGTGGAAGGCTCGGGGGCAGTTGTGGCAGGGCTGCAGCTCGCCGTCCTCCTTACAGACGGCACAGTGGTCGTCATGCTCCAAGCCCTCCTGTCACAACACAGAGAAATCGTCAGTGAATTTACCAACTTCGATGGAACCTGTTAAGACGAACAGTTAATGTTTAACTCAAACGGACAAAAAAACGTCTGCGGTTGAGTTTAGTGGACAGGAAGTTAAACTGTGTTAGAGGTGAAGCAGCAGTGAAATGACACAGTGTTTTCTCCGCAGTTGGAAGAAAAACTCGGGCAACGTTTGAACAGAAGTGTAGCTACAGATGCACTGATGATTTCAAATAAACGTTAAAGTCTCAACAGGAATGTCTGAAGGAAAATAGCTGTGACCACCTCCAACAGGGTGGAAGACTCAAAACAATCCAATGTTAAAATCAAACGTAGCAGAAATGTTCTGGCAGCAGATAAAGGCTGTAATCATCTTAACAATTCATTAAACTGATATTTACAGATTTTACTTTGAAAATCCATTCGTCTAAATTTAAGTGGCTCGAATTCTTCTCTTTAAAATTTTCAGTTTTGCAAATTCAGAAACTTGGTCCGGAATTATTTCCTTTTAAAAATCCGGGGTTTTTAGTCGTTTCTCTCGACTTTTTTCTCTTGGATCAGGTGACAGGAGTCAGGACAGAGACCTGATCGATCTGAGCAACGTGAAGAGAATTTACATTCAGAGAAGGTGGTTGGATGGTTTTTCAAAGTAAAATATTTTACTTCACGCCCGTCTTCGCTGCAGAGGTGTGACGTCATGTGACCTACCTTCCAGCAGAAATCCTCGGTGTCTAGCATGTCAATGGAAGCAGAGCAGAGGTTAGTGGCCAAGCAGCAGTAAAACACCAGAGGGAGAAGACAGAAACGCGGCTGGATGTGAGTACGGTTCGGCTGAATGGCTGTCAATCACCGTTTAATCTGATTCCACACTCTACGTCATGAAATAGGCTCATCTGAATATCTGATAGCAGATGCAGCTGATTTTATTTCCTCTCTTACTGGACACGACATCTCTGGACATCCACAGTCCAATTATGACTCTGCTGAATGTAGTTGGAGGTAGACTGAGGCTTCTGCTGTTCACTGAGAGTTTCCTCATTATTATGACGAGAAAAAACACTCGTGTTGTGAAATTTGTGGACCTTGATGTTTAGAGATCAGGGTTTTTTCTTTTCTTTCCAGGCTTTACCAAAGGCTTTGAACCGCGACCTTTAACATCACTAACTCAAAGGATGTTTTACCTCGTGCTGACAGGAAGAGCGAGCTGTTCAGGTAATGTGACGCCAGGCGTTTACGCTGCAAAGAAACACAAAGGAAATTTAAAAAAAAACATTAAAAATCGACGTTTAAAATCTGAAGATCCTGTTTACGAATGTGCCTGTTGGCAGAAAATTACAATAAAATGAACCGGTTAGTTACTCGTTGGTATGTTTTGGTTGATTTGATCCCTGAAACTAAACAGGAGTTTTCTGACCTCGGGTTCAAACAGGCCGCTGTAGGCCGGGTTGGCTGTGCTTCGTCTCTTCCTCTCCTGCCTCTTCGTCTGGATTTCTGTTCAGAGAAAAGACAACTTCTCACTGTGTGACCAACCAATCACACGGCTCAGTTTCAGGTGTGCTGTATTACCTGTGAGGTTGTAAAAAAAATAAATATTCTTCTCCGTGTTTATTGAATCTTATGCTGGTTTGTCATTTGTACTTGTTCAGCTTGTTCAGAGGCTCATTAGCCTTCAGTAGAGATAATGGATCCATTATTAATTAAACATTTTATACCTTTTCCCTGGAAAACTGGAAGAAATGTGGAGTTTTATAATAAAGTTTTAACAACATAAAATCATCATTATGTTCTCAGCCTTAAACTTATTTTAATCAGCTGGAATCTGCTTCTGTTTGCTCACAGAACTGTCTCAATACTAATGGAATGACTTCTTTAAACAACTAATGAGATCAGCTGCCGAGTCTAAAGCACATTCTTTGTCAAGGGGTTTAAAAATGAAAATCGCTGCATCCACTTTTCCTTCGATAGAGCGCTCAGGTGAACAACCAGCCGATTCAACCTGTACAAAATCTAGATCTAATTCCTCCTTTCGAAACAAAAATGTCGAGTCGTACCAAACCCCTGCTGTTCTCTCCTCCACGCTCGGCGCCAGGTGTAAACTCACCTTCCAGGTGTTCTGTGGTGACGAGGCCGAGGGCGACCATGAAGGCGATTTTCTGAGAGACACACAGAGAAGATGTTAACGGTGAGGTGAAGCGTCTGACGTTTTATTCTGAAAATACCGACGTTTTTCTCCAGACCATCTGCTGCTTTATGGTTTATTTTCATCATAAACTCAGCGTTTACAAGCAGCTTTGATTTGCGTTACTTCCATCCCGCTGCCGGAGGTAAAGCTATTCTCAACAGCAGAGTGAATTATGGGATTGTTTCTCTGCTAACGCTACATGAAAAGGCTCGTTTTTCCTCACAGCTTTTTTTTTTTAAAGTCAGATGTATTTAAAAAAAAACCCATCAAATCAACAAAGACCAACCCTTTAAACTCAGAATATCCTCTGTTTACTAACATGTACGGTATGAGAAAATTAAATTGAAATGAACTTACTTATATGGTTTGGTTGAATTTAGTTGTGAAACTTTTATTTCCATTAAACCCCAGAATATTCTGGGTTTAAGTTCATGTGACTTGTTGCCGTTTGAACTCTGACTTTCCCTTTCATACATTAAACAGCTTTGGTTGTAAATTGAGGTTTTCTGTCAAATAGAGAACGATCTTCTGCGTCGTTAGGACCAAGAAGGTCAAAAGGACCGAGCGGGAAAATAAGCATCCACATTTAATCAGCTAAGCGAATTATAATCCATTCATATTTTGCGGAAACTTGACTTTTGATCTGAAGTCTCACCTGTCGTTTTAAAGTTTAAGCGTCACATGTTACAACTGCTTTTATTCCCTCTCCTTACGTTCATTCCCAGCGACTGCAGAGGAAAACCGGGCTGTGGGCCGAGTCTGACTGGCGAACATCACACTGGTGTTAAGTTATGTGAACTCCCTGCTGGATGGACGCGGCGAACTGCACCGAAACTGTGTACTTTGTGTCGTTTCTCATTATCGGCGGATAATTTAATTCCCTCAACGACAGACTGTTGTTTGATTAACGACTGCAGACGCACTGGGGGGACACTGGGACACTGAGCAGCAGCTGTTGCTGGATCATCTGAGATTACTGATCAGAGTAATTGGATTTTTTCCACTGATTGAGAATCGTCTGCAGTTAAAGCACTAAATCAAACCACAGTGAGTGTTTGATGAATCACAACTAATACAAGTTTCTATACGTTTACTCTGCGTGTCAGCTGAAGTGCGTTCCCTCACCTCTGGGTCCTCGTCTTTCTTCTGGGAGGGGGATGTTGGGGCGGGCGGGGCCTCCTGTGATGGGAGGTCAGCCTGGGCCCCCGGGGACCCCTCAGTGCTGCTGGGGGCCTGCGGCTGGATTATTATCACCTGAAAACACACGCACACATAAGGAGGAAGCATTAACATGGTGTAAAACTAAAGCTGCGGATGAAAATAATTCAGAATAATAATAATAATCCCGATAATCAGATGAACTGGTTGCAGCCAGTTTTTCTCCTTTTCTGCGTCTAACATTAGAGACGTTCACGTTTTCTTTGTTGACTATTGATCTGAAGGAGAAGCTGAAGAAGTTTGGCCTCGGAGAATTAGCTAACTGCTATTCTCCTCCTTGACTGATCTACGCACGATCTTCAGATTGATTGTTTTGGTCTGTAAATAACAGGAAACTATGACCAATGTCCAAAACGTCCATCTCAGTCTCCAAGAGTCAACCACCGTGTGACGGTCGAAATAATTAGTTTAGCGAATATTCATAGAGGAGCCTCTTCCTCTTCAAAATAATGAATATTAATGAATAATCGCTTTTCATCCCTCTGAGCTGCTGCCATCTGGGGTTTAAGTCTCTCCTTCAAAATAAAAGTCATTCTTTGAATCTGAGGCCTTGTGGTTATCTCTTGTGGACAAATCAGATCTCTCTGATCGTCTGACCTGTCTGTGGTCAATAAAGTTTGCCGGACATTTCAAATTGGACGTGCACTGTAGTAACGTGGTTACCGTGACGCCCACATTTATATGCAGCGGATCAGTAATCAAATATGTCCTTCAAAATAAAAGGCATTCCTTGATTAAGATACTGTTGACTAAACGAGTTCAGTTACTTTTCTGTTATTTTATGTTACAGACGATTCTGAATCGGAATCAGATCTGTGAAAGCGTGAACTCGCTGCTTCCTGTCACCGGGATCTGAGTTAAGCTGTGAATTTCCTGACGGTTCAGACTCAGTGTTGGTGGAGACACCGGCCTTGTCGTCAGCGCTGAAGAGCGGTGGCTGCACCTTGACGGCCTCGCTGACGGCGGACACCCCGTTGCCGGTGGCGGGGGAGGCGGCGATGATGGCGTACGCCACGCCCGGCCCTGCCGAGGCGTGCTGGGCGGGGCCACTGGAGTCCGGGCCCCCCGACGGGGCCGGGGGCGGCGAGGCGTCGCTCTGGCCGTTGGGCTGGTGGTCGGGACTGAAGGTGCTGTTGGCGGTGGGCAGGGTGGGGCCCTGGCTCTTAGGGCTGACCACGGCGGTGGCCTTCTGCAGGCTGAGAGGCTGCAGCTCCCGACAGGGACTGTGGGGAAGGCTGTCCGGGATCTGGGTCTTTGGCCTGACCTGCAGGAGGACCACAAGAGGAGGAAAACACACTCTTTAACACAGGCGGCTTCAGCCGGGATCCAGGACCTGAAAGAAAACTAAAAATCTACAGGCCTCCAGACAAAAATCACAGAAGCACAAAGATCTGCTCCCGCCTGGCGATAGACCAGCAATAAGTACTAAAGTGTTTAGGAACCGGAAAGGTCTGACACCGTTTCAGCTTCTTCTCTACCGTGGGAAACTTCACCGTGAGGATTCAGGTCATTTCTGTCGATTGTAGATTAAAACAAACGTCTGGTTCCAGGCTTTTTGAGGACGTTGCCCCGTCGTAGGCGACAAAGAAGTCTGAGGTGTAAACTCTGCTGCGGGAGGTTGGATGTTATTTCGTGAAAACGCCAACAACATTCAGCCTCCTGGTCGCCGAGCTGTGCGCCGCCTGACGATGCTTCCCGTCCGCCAATCGGAGGACAGAGACTCGCTCACTCCTGAGTGACGGAGGAGGGGGGTGAAGCATGAAGAGTCTGAGCCGAGTCCTCACTGAGAGTCACTGGCGCGTCTTAGTTCATTTCTGTTTGATTGACTGAGAGGAAATCTGTGCTGCCGCCTGGTGGACGTCGGCCTGCACTGCAGCCACCGATGGAAACTTCTCTACAGGACCAGACGGGTGTTTCAGTGTCTCTGGTTTCAATCATTCAGGATTTATTTAGCTTCTAATAGCTTCGTGAAGCTTGCTGCGGGGATTTAGACTAACGTCAGCATGTTGCGCTCCCGTTGCTGTTCAGCTCACACAGTTCGGGCTGAGCCGCCTGACATTTAGCCCAGTTCCGCTGCAGGGACCAGGCGACCGGTTCAGTTTATGTCGAAACCGTTTCAGAGGCGCCTTGATTCAGCCGTGTGGAGCCGCTGTGGAGGCCGTTGAGCTGTGCCGCTCTACGCATAGAGGACTTTCTGTTATTTAGCCTACACTCATCGATGTAAATGGGGTGGACAAAATAATAGAAACCTCCGTCAGACACAAACTGAACATCAGAACCTTCGCGAATGAGGATTTATTGCAGGACTGCTCCAGTAGACTGCATTAGTATCAGCTGGGCCTACCTGATGAACCGCAGTGCTTAGCTCGACAGTTGCCCTGCATCATCACGTGTTATGCATTTTATTTTATAACCAGCTTCGCCTTTGCACCTTTTGATTCAGGTAACAACATGGCCGCTCCTCTGAAACGTCCTCATTTTTTCATCCAGCCAACACGTCTGTTTCTAGTGTGTACCAGCATCACCAGAAAGTGTGTGTGTGTGTGTGTGTGTGTGTGTGTGTGTGTGTGTGTGTTACCTGAGGTAGCACGGTGGCTGCTTGTCCTGTCAGCCGGTGCAGGGAGCTGACTTGAGGCACCTTGATGGGCACGGCAGTGAGAGTTCCCAGCATCTAAAAGGACACCCGAACGCACCGGTTACAGCAGGAAACAGGGAGGCCTCTGGAGTGTTTTCAGGCCGGCGTGGCAGCCATGAGTCACGAGAGTCCAAACAATGACATCGATCAGAGTGAACAGAAACTTCACAAACATCTGCATCTTCACTCTAATACAAAAACAAATGTCCCCCCCCCCCCAGAATACTCCACACTTTGTATACGGGCACAGTTGCATGCAGGGAAATCCACATTTTAATGGACGGTGGAGAAAAGGACAAGAAAAACAGGAGCACGTTGTACCCAATCAGAATTAAGCCTCATATTCCTGCAGATCGGCGCGGCCCAGTGTAACCCCTGCAAATGACTGACAGAAATTGGCCTTGGTTTGAGACTAAATGACAACTTAAGACTGATTATTTTGCACTGTAAGCAGGTTTTCCTCTCCCCGGGGAAGCGACTAGAGCAGAGAGACGAAGAAGCAGCCGTTCATATCCGAGAATAACAGTTTAACTCCTGTGAAGAGCCAGCTGGACTGTAATGAGAAACTCCACCTTTCATTTGTCCTCCTGCATTAAATCACCGTAAGCCGCTTCACACATATGGAACCAGACGACGCTAACGGGGCCTTGATTCACCTCTGCGGACGGAGATGGTCTGGTTTGACCTCAGACCACCCTCATTAAACCCTGAGCTTCATCGGGAAATGTTTATCAGAGTTTCCGAACCTCTCGTCGGTCAGAGAACATTCTCCGGCCGTTTCCTTTCTCTACACCTGCTGCCCGGCATTGAAAGTAACAGAAACGCAGCCGCAGCCTCCATCAACCAAACTAACGGGGAGTTTTTTTGGTTCATTCTGACACCGGCAGCTCGTTTTTCTGCTGCTGCTGCTGCTGAAACTGGAGGTTTGGTTGGAGGCAAATCCGACTAAAAGCAAGAAACAGCTACACAGAAATCCAAAACAGACATTTCAAACTGCCAAGACGTCCAATATGGAAGTCCAGCGCTGCTGATATCAAAATCTGATCATTTAAAGATGGAGTGCGGGACTTTCACATGTAAATGAACGCCCGTCACATTCAGGCCTTTGCCGTACGAGTTCACACAGTGCCAGGAAAATCTCTCTGTATCCCTCAGCATACCGGAGTTTTAAATCTGCGCCCTGCGCGGGTAGCGACGCGTCTCACCTCGACCAGTCGCAAGTTTGCCGCGGCTGCAGGGCGGAGCAGCAGTGGTGACGGGGACCAGTGTGGCGGTAGAACCTTGTATTGGAGTCGGCTGTGTAGCTCTTACATTTACTCAAACTAAATAATGGATTATTGTCTCGGAACGGTGGAAATGTATCCGCATTCGACAGTGTTTGTGTAATTACTCTGGCTGCCAGAAGGGGGAGACAAACGTTCCACACTGCAGGTTTAATCTACCTGAAAAGCCATTTTCTATTTTATATGCATGTGATTCGTGACAAAAAAAAATCGACATCTAAATAAAAAACAGACTTTGTTCGTTTCTGTTCAATTAATAAACTTACACATCTTAAGAACCGGTACATTGATGCATGAATAAACTAAAAAAGTGACGCCACATTAAAAAAGTGAGATAATTATTATTTTCATGTTTATTTATACAGTGTGCCACTGTAATACTTAGACTTTTAAAGTGTTTAATTATATAAAGTCAATTAAGTGATATTTTTTAGGACGCTAATGTGAATTACATTTGCAAATAAATTCTGCGTAATAAACTCAAAGTACAACAATCAGATTAAAAAAAAATGATTGAATTTGCTGATTTATAATTTGGTTTTCATATTTTGTGTTGTACATCTCACGGTTCCATTTGTCTTCTGCTTTAATGTAGTTTCCATCTTCTTTTTTTTAATTCATAAAACAGCTGTTAATATATATCTTTTTTGCAATTCTGTTTAAAAATTAATTGTTAAATAATTCTTTATTATAATTATTATCATGCACTGACAATTTTAACTTCAACAGCTTAAAAAAAATGTTTCTCCGGAGCTTTTTTTTTTTATCGATGTTTTTACTGAATAGTTTGACTTTTTTCTGCATCGACTTCGTCCAGAGTTAAACAAGACTTCACGCTTCTCATTAGGTTTGGTTTGGTTTTAGTTTTTTTATCCTGAGTATCCTGTGCAGGATTTGACAATTCCCTACTCTGGCGCCTTCTGGTGGTAAAGTCAAGTTTGGCAAATGACGTGTAGACTGCACCAGTTTTACACCGAACTTTTCTCACTTTTCTAAAAAGTGAAAAAATGCTGAAATCACACACAATATCTACACATTGTGGCTTTGATACGCGTCGTTCTCTGGCTTTTACAAAGGTCGTAGGGTCAGAGAGATTTTTCTGTATCGATGAAGGTGTCTGAGCTCAGACTGGATGTTTACTGCACGAGGTTCCGGCTGTAGATCAGCTGACGTCGACCGCAGCTTCAAGGTCAAACCAGCGCCGACACAAACTGGCTGACCGGCGCATAAACTACGGTGAGGTGCAAGGGACAAACAACGGCAGAGAAAGTGATGGAAATAATAATCAGACTGGCTCGGAGGAAGAAACGTCTTCGAGAGAGTTAAAGTCATTTCGCTGGTTAAGACGGTGAGATTATTGGTGATTAATGTGATCGGTATTATGACATAATTGTAGTAAACTGATGGGATTTACCTGGAAACAAAAGAAGTCTGGACGTTGACTACAGCGTTGTTTGCTGTTGTCTTTTTGTCTGTTTTGGTGACGTATGTAGCTGCAGTTAATATTCTGCCGCCAATGGTTTGACAGGGAAACATTTCTGGCTCTAATAAGCAGTGATGAAACAAACCGTTCCTCACATCGGGGGTTTTCTTCACCATATTAATTAGTTTTTATTATTTTTGGCACAGTTTCCATTTGGGAACGCTGAGATCATGAGCTCTGGGATGTTTCCGGTGTGTATCGACATGGCAGAGAGTTTACAGCCATTACATCCACAGCATCTGTGTTGGGTTTTTAAAATCCGGCCTTCAGCCGCGCAGAAAGCTGGTAGGCAAAAACTGCAACTGTCTTTTCATTGGGTGAACGTGGAGGTACGTTTGCAAAAAGAAAAAAAAAATGTCAAGCCCAGTAAGAAGTTGTTAAAAAAAAAAAAAAAAAAAAGTTAACTTATGAAAAATAAAGTGTCAGTTTCATGAGGTCTGGCTTGAAAAACCGTGAACTTGTCCTTTAAAACCAAAACGGACCCAACATCGGAGATCTGACTGTGTTGTCTCTGAGAGTCGATCTGTGAATATCTGACACTTCCTGTCAAACTAAAGGAAAGCTGGATGGTAAAAGAAGCATCAGCATCTCCTCCATCTTCCCTGTAAAGGGGTCGTAACTCAGGCTTTTCACGACCTTTTAAAGACCACGTAAAATGACATCTGTTTCTCAGTCACACTGGTATGAAGGTGTGAAAGATGTCAATAAAAAGCAGCAGGGACGATAAGGCTTAGAGTTATTCACCAAGTGCATGGATTTACTTTTATTTATATCGAATTTATGTCACTACCTTCCAGCGTTAATTCTAATTTTACATTAGGTCTGAGATCTGATGTAAAAATCACAGACAACGTTTTCTAACTGACTGAGCACTGAGACCTTTTCAAACTAAGGCCTGTATTTGAGGGAAGGGAATTCAATGTCTTTCAGGACCCGTAGGTACCGGGTGTCTCGGCTCTTGGTCTCCTACAGAAAATAAAATAAAATCAGAAAAATCAAAAGCAGGAAACTTTTCTCCTCCCCCCTCCGGTCCACAGCCCACCCCCTCCCCTCCCCTCCTTTCTTCTTCTACGAAAATCCATTCATTTCACCGTATTGTGCTCCGGAGCGTCTCAGCGAGGGGGGCGGGGGGAGGAGGCGGCCGAGGCCTGTTCCCATGGCAACTGCCGAGATGAAAATTCTTGCAGTGCAAGGGCTTTCATTTTCGTAATTGCTGCTTCTTTTCTCAAAACCTAAGCACCTTCTCTTTAGGGGACTTCCTCCTCCTCCTCCTCCTCTCCAGTGTGAGCAGTGAACACAACCCTGGACCAGTCATTTCCTGTTTCTTTTCCCTCCATATTGTGTCATTCTTCACTTTAAAATGTGGATTTAAACAGTGTACGATGTGTATATGTTGTAGTGAGTATGAGTGGAGGGTATTTACTGAAAACATATGGAAAGTAAATGATACTTTCTCCTGAGTCCTACTGACGGGAGCTGTTGGATTTTTCTTTTCCTCTTCTGATGGAACTTTCCCCCTGCCTCCAGTGTCTGTGCTAAGCTAAA